>NC_138557.1:3496053-3669994 GCF_964273705.1 Natrix helvetica
TGACGTGGCCACTAGATGTTAAGCACCTTCTGGGTTTTTGTTCGTCTGGGTGTTTCGTGCATTAATACAGAATGAAATCTGCCCACCCGCTTTAAATGCAGCTATCCGAAAGGAATTTTGCTTTGTTGTAATGTCAGAGTCTCTGGAGGGACGCGGTGGCTCAGTGGCTAAGACGCTGAGCTTGTTTTCTAGCGCCACGTAACGGAGTGAGCTCCCGTGACTTGTCCCTTCTGCCAACCTAGCAGTTCGAAAGCACGTAAAAAATGCGAGTAGAAAAATAGGAACCACTTTGTGGGAAGGGAACAGCGTTCCTTGCGCCTTCGGCGTTGAGTCATGACGGCCACATGACCAAGGAGACGTCTACGGACAGCGCTGGCTCTTCGGCTTTCAAACGGAGATGAGCACTGCCCCCTAGAGTCAGGAACAACTAGCGTGTGCGAGGGGGAACCTTTACCTTAAGATTCTGTGATGTTCTGGGTGGAAACCATTGAGAAGGAGGGGAAAAGTGTTAAGGAGGTATGACATGAGAAAGAGCAAAGGAGTGAGATGACATTTGATTGACTAAAGAAAACTACAGCATAAGTGAGGTTTAGTAGCTCTTTCAAAGGTAAGTAATTTCCTTTTTTTTTTAAAGGACGCCTGGATCAACTGATCCTACAACAAATCACTTGTGGAAAAAGTCACCCTTGGAGAAAATAATATGTCATAAGGTCAGGACTTACTGTAGATGTGATTGATGGATGGAGATAAGAGAGAGAAAGATAAGCACAGGTAGATGGATGCAGAGAGAAAGATGAATACATAAAGATGGCAAAGGTGCTTTTTTTAAGGAGGCAACTGGACTTTCTTGGGGGGTTTTTTTCTTTAAAGATGTTTTGCTTCTCATCCAAGAAGCTTCTTCAGCTCTGACTGGATGGTTAATGGATGGTTTCTCCACCATCCAAATCAGAGTCGAAGAAGCTTCTTGGATGAGAAGCGAAACGTCTTCAAATAAATAAATAAATAAATAACCCAAGGACGTCCAGTTGCCTCCTTAAAAAAAAGCACCGGCCCCTAGAATTGGGAACGACTAGCACATATGTGCGAGGGGAACCTTTACCTTTAAACATGACAAAATAAATATGCAGACCCCAAACAGCTTACAGCCAGAGTTGTGATCCCAGACACACACACACCCCTTTCCTACTTCAAGCTGTGGGTGGAAACGAAAGAAACCGTGGGAGGAAGCCACACGAAGTAAACCACGACATAACCATAACAAGGTGTCTGTTTTCTGTCTCTTTCTCTCCGTGTGTGTTTGTGCTGTCAAAGAGCAATAAACCTAAATCAAACAGCTGGGCAGGCTTGAACCCAAGCGGATATATATCCATGGCAGCAAGCGTGCCAACCTCTTGACAAGCTGTTGAGAAGACAAAAGAACTGTCTTGCCAGAATGGAAATGCTACAGCAGCCGCAGATCACAGCAGCTGAGAAACAAAACATTGGAGTTGTATACTGTGGCATCCATCAGATAACCACACCAGGGGCGGCGGGATTCAACCCGCCTTTGCAGACGGCCCCCTAGCCACCACCTGATCCTGCCTGCCCTTCATCCCACTAGATCCAGCCATGCCCACCTTATGTTCCCCGTATTTTAAAAAGCCATTTTACTATGCAGAAAATGTAGGTCTCTTTTTGCCAAGAGTCATCGGGCTCAATCACCTGCAGATAGAATAGAACAGAACAGAACAGAACACAATATAGAAGAGAAGAGAATTGGGAATGGAATAGGGAGTAGAGTAGAATAGAATAGGGAAGGGAATAGAAATAGAATAGAAGAATAGAATAGAATAGAATAGGAGAAAGGAATGGAATGGAATAGTAAGTTGGAAGGGACCTTGAAGGTCTTCTACTCCAACCCCCTGCTTAGGCAGGAAAACCCTACACCACTTCAGACAAATGGCTATCCAATAACTTCTTTAAAACTCCCAATGTTGGGGCATTAACAACTTCTGGAGGCAAGCTGTTCCACTGATTAATTGTCCTCACTGTCAGGACATTTCTCCTTAGTTCTAGGTTGCTTCTCTCCTTGATTAGTTTCCACCCATTGCTTCTTGTCCTGCCTTAGGGTTCTTTGGAGAATAGTTTGACTCCCTTTTCTTTGTGGCAACCCCTGAGATATTGGAAGACTGGTATCATGTCTCCCCTAGTCCTTCTTTTCATTAAACTAGACATACCCAGTTCCTGCAACCGTTCTTCATATGTTTTAGCCTCCAGTCCCCTAATCCTCTTGGTTGCGCTTCTCTGCGCTCTTTCCAGAGTCTCCACATCCTTTTTACATCATGGCAACTAAAACTGGATGCCGTATCGGCAGAACCAGTAGGAGTGGCAGTGGGAGGCTCAGCCCACCTGCCTGGACGCTTCTGTGCATGCAAACAGGTAGTAAGCCAGTTAGCAACCCACCACTGTTGTAAACTATTTTTATTTTCAATACATACATCCCTAGTCTTCCTTCCTCTAATTTCTACCTCCAATCTCTAACCCCTTATAAAATCTATTCCATAACCCACCTCTCCCTATTTACAAGCCTCCAACCACATCAGCCATCCCAAAGTTAATGGAATGGGATTCCTTCAGCCAAAGCAATTCATTTAAAAGCAAAAATAAAATAACAATGAGGTTAGCAACTTAAAAAGAAAACGAAGGTGAAGCTAGCCAATAAAGATTTGGCTATTTTTCCTCTGAAATGAGGGTAAATTTCTCCTCCCGTCAGCCGTGACCCAGACCACAAATACGAAGGCACTTTTGATGTCGCCACCTAATGATGAATAATATTTTAATTTATCGGTCTCTTCCATGTTCCTGCTTCCTCTGGGAATGCAGCAAGATGCGCATGGAATGATATTCTCATGGCGTCTGTGATATCGCGGCAAGATTGGTTGGGTCAAGAGAGGACAACTGACCCAAGAACAGCCAATGAGGTTGATTGGCATCTTAAGTGCAGATGCCTCTCTCCTCTTGATCTAATTCAGGGAGTCCTCGAGGTATGGCCACAATGGAGCCCAAAATGGATGTTGCTAAGCGAAACATTCATTCAGTGGGTGTTGAACCAGATTTTCAGTGCCTCCCATTCTAATCTTGGGGGGGAGGAGGATGTTCCAGAGAGGGCCCTTCTTCTGGGTCTCACCAGGTTTCTCGCCCTCAAGGATGGAACCCGCAGCATTCCCTGCCTCCCCACTCTGGTGGGTCCGGTAGATGTGACATGTTGTGGCCAATGGAGCTGGCAGCAGATTCGGACAGTGAGGAGGTTGGGGAGGAACCTGGGCCAGTCCTGGAGTCTGGGGAAGGCTTGGATGAGGGCTCTGTGTCAGAGGCAGAGAGGGGGCCAGAGCCGTATGCCAATTATCAGCTGCCTTCAGAGTCAGACATCACTGAGGCAGAAGAACAGCTGGAGCCTGTTCCCAGTGTGCGCATGCGCAGAGCTGCCAGACGAAGGGAACAGCTAAAGAACGGGTCGATTTGGGAGTAAGGCCACAGGTGGAAAATGAATGGCCCCTCCCAGAGGAAATAAAAGAGGAGCGACAGGGGAGGGGAGTTTGCAGGAGAAAATTAGTTCGCTTCATTGGTTAATGACTCTCTGAGACTTCTGGCAGATTTCAGCCTGTCCGCTCTCCAAGCCAGAGAAGGTCTGTGACTGTAAAACCTCCCTCGAAAGACTTTGCTGGATGCAAAGGAGCAGAATTCACAGTCAATGAATAAAAGGGTTTTTTGTCACGACCAGGAGTTTGCTTCAGGCTCTCGGGAAGCCTCAGTCAGAACATGAGACATCCCTCAGATCCCCCAAGCCACGGAGGGCTCTCAAGAGGACAAGCAGCACCTTGCACCCAGAAGCAATTCAGCAGCCATATGCATCTCCCACGCAGGAGAAGTGATACAGGTGCACATCGGCGCCTGCACAAAACTACGCAGGCCGCTGCGCTTTGCACCCATTTGTGACTTTGCTTTGGAAGAACGGCACACGCCTGGCGAGGAGAAAACCCTCTGAGTTATGCACTGTGTTGACCCTGGCTTCTGTCTTGACGGTGACATGAGCACCCACGGTGTCGGCATCGTCGCCATGACAACAGAGGATGGTCTCTCTCTCTCTCTCTCTCTCTCTCTCTCTCTCTCTCTCTCTCTCTCTCTCTCTCTCTCTCTCTCTCTCTCTCTCTCTCTCTCTCTCTCTCTCTCTCTCTGAAGCCTCCTTCTGCTTTTTATCACCAGCGCAAGGCTGGTGTCCTGAGCAGAGGAGGAGCAGGAGCAGGAGACAGCCTAACAGAGCTTAACTTAATCAGGGCAAGGATAAATTAGGTTTCCGTCCCTTATGAGCCAGATGGCAACTAACAGTTAGGGCAGGGAGCCGAGTTAGAATTAGAATCGGGCACGGGATTTCTTTACAAGAGGTTTTTTTTTTTCCCCAACCACTACCTCCCCACATCCTCAGAAGAACAAAAAGAGGGGTTTGTTTTTAAATTAAAAACAAAATAGATTTTCAGGCGTGCCCTGAATGCTCAGGCTTGTTGGCACGAGACAGGTTGTTGTTTTGCTGCACCATTTCCTTGCTTCGTTGCCGGTTTTCCTGGCATTTTCTGGTGGCAGGGACTGGTTGCATTCTTCACTGATATTCATTCTCTCTCTCTCTCTCTCTCTCTCTCTCTCTCTCTCTCTCTCTCTCTCTCTCTCTTTGAAGGGGACTTTAGCCTTGCAAACAAGCATCTTTGTTGATGTGTGGGGCTTCTCGGGGTTCCCTGAGGTTTGTCGTTTTCTTGCAAATGTTTCATTATCCAACTGGATGACATCAGTGCCAGAAGGGAGTTTGCGGAGAGGAGGAGGAGGACGACTGTGGGGTCTTTGGTGGTCTCTGCCCTTGGTTGTTTTCTTGCAGATGTTTCATGACCCAACTAGAGAACTTCACCAGTGCTAGAAGAGAGTGGGGTTTGCAGGGAGGAGGAGGAGGAGGATTGTGGGGTCCTTGGTGCTGATGAGCATCTGCTCTCGGAAGGTTTCTGGTTCGTTTTCTTCCAGATGTTTCACGACCCAACTAGAGAACAACATCAGTGCTACAAGGGATGGGGGGTTTATGTAGAAGGAGAAAGGGAGGAAGAGGAAGAGAAGGACTGTGAGGTCCTTGGTGCTCTCTGAGCTTGGTTGTTTTCTTGCAGACATTTCATGACCCAGCTAGGCAACATCATCAGTGCTCAAGGGAGTGAGCTTTGCTCTCTTATTTATATACCCTGTCAACCATTCGAAGTTACACTAGAAAAAAAACTGATCTACAAACAGTCCTCACACCTACAACATATTGCACCTATAGTCAAAGTTTGTGTGCTCGGCAACCAGTGTGTATTTAGGATGGAGCACCTTGGTGTGTGTGTGTGTGTGTGTGTGTGTGTGTGTGTGTGAGAGAGAGAGAAAGAGAGAGAGAGAGAGAGAGAGAGAGAGCTGATCCCCATTAGCAACCTTCCCAGAGGATTTGTTTAGTGACCACTGTTCGATTCCCTTGACCACCTGGCAACAAAAAGTCACTAAAATCAGACCCGGTTTTTCCTTCACAGCCGCTTTGCTTAATGACGCTCCCGGCGGTGGGCCATAAACCGAGGACGACCTGTGGCTGCTTCGTTCCAAGGGCTTCCACTCTTTTGGCCAAACCTCCATTTCGTGGCTTTTCTCCTCCGTGAGCTGCTACTCATCCTCCCTCCCTCCCTCCCTTGGAGCAGGAAAGGCAGCGGCCTTATCAATCCGGTAAATTAATTTCCTGCCTTGCCTTTTGACAGCCCTTCCGAAAACAGCAGATGTGGCTTCTGTTTGTTGCACCACAACAGGGTCTGTTGCCCAACTGAATAGATCTGCCGCAAGGTGGATTTTTGTGTGTGTGTGCGTGCGTGCGTGCATAAAGAAACCATCACCAGGCCAACGGTAGGTAGCAGGAACGATGGATATTCTGCTTGCAAATTTGGAAGGTGCTTTTTAAAAAGCCCATAAGGTGGACCTGCTCCTAATCGCTTGCATTTTTTTTAACCCTGGCAGGGAACAAATGTAAAATAAGAGATTTGTGGCTTATTGGGAGGAAGGGAGAATATCCCAGAGTCTTGTGCTGAGCATGGTGGTTTGGAAGACAGCAGTTGTTGTCAAACATTGTCAACAATTGTTCTTTCTTTCTTTCTTTCTTTCTTTCTTTCTTTCTTTCTTTCTTTCTTCTCTTCTCTTCTTTCTTCTTCTCCTTCTCCCTTCATCCTTCCTCTTTTCCCTTCTTCCTCCTCTTCTCCTCCTCCTCCTCCCCCACCTCCTCTTCATTCTCCTTGTTCTCCTCTAACTATCACCTAGGTATCTGTGAATTTCCATATACAAAAAGCTGCTTGCTAATATCTTATCCACTCAACATTGGTTGTTTAATCTCTTCTTCTTCTTCTTCTTCTTCTTCTTCTTCTTCTTCTTCTTCTTCTTCTTCTTCTTCTTCTTCTTCTTCTTCTTCTTCCTTCTTCCTTCTTCCTTCTTCCTTCTTCTTCTGACTGTTTTTAGCCCACTCCTTCAACCCAAACTCGAAAACACGACTTCAGCAACAGAGTGGTCAACGCCTGGAATGCTCTACCTGACTCCCTTGTTACATCCTCAAACCCCCCACAGCTTCAACCTCAAACTGTTGACCTCGCCCCATTCCTAAGAGGTCCGTAAAGGGGGCCTGCATAAGTGCACCAGCTTGCCTTCCGTCCCTGTCCTATTGTCCCCATTTATTTGTACCCATTTCCTGTGTTCAGGTCCATGTTTATACATACCTGTTATCTTGTACACATTTGACAAACTAACTAACTAACTAAATAAAGACCCCACCTTTCCCTCCCCCCTCCCCTGAAGCAGGACGGTTGCGAGATGACCAAACAAGGGAGGTTAAAAAAAACAAACCACCTTATTTCTCCAAAGACAAAGAATAAGAATAAATTCCTCTCCAGAAGGGAGATAAAAATCCGGGAGGGAGGACAATTATCCCGGGATATCTTGAGGGGATGGGGGGATCTGATTTAAAAGAGAAAAATGGGGAGGGGGGCAAAGCTCCAGCCCCAAAGCTGTACCACTCCCGGCCTTGTGCCTTTCCCTCTTTCCCCCCTCTCTCCTTCCTTCCAGAAATGGGGCATCAGCAGCCCCCCACGCCGACGGCTTTCGTCCTCTTGCAAGCGAGACGGGGAAAGAACAAGCATCGCGCTGATGGCTGGATAAACTCTCCCCCCCCCCTCGCCGCCGCCGCTCCCCCCTCCCCAATCCACCCATCCATCAACTTGGAAACCAACCCGTTTGCATTGCACGCTTCGGCCCTGGCGGAGAAAATCTCACGGTGGTTTTCTCGTCTCTATTAGAAGCTGGGGTGGGGGGTCAAAGGATTTCCTCGGGCAAGACAGAAGCTGTCTGGGGTGGCGGCGGCGGCGGGGAATTTCTGGGTGCTGTTTTTTTGGGGGGGGGACAGAGAGAGAGAGAGAGAGAGGAAAAGGGAGACGGAGAGGGGGGAAGAGAGAGAGAGAAAGAGGGAGGGAGACAGATAGAGAGAGTGGGGGGAAGAGGGAGAGAAAGGGAAGAGAGAGAGGGAGGGAGACAGTGAGAGAGAGAGGGGAAGAGAGAGAGGGAGGGAGACAGTGAGAGAGAGGGGGGAAGAGGGACAGAGAGAGAGAGAAAGGAGGGAGGGAGGGAGGAAAGGAGAGCAGGGGGCTGTTCCTCGTCCCCTCCCAACCCGCGCGTCCCCCAGTCGCCCCCTCCCCAGAAGGAGCGCTCCTGGAGCAACCGAGGGGCGCCCATGGAAAGTCGCCCGGGGCAGGCGCAGGGGAAGGAGCCCGGGAGCAGCTGAGAAGGAGCGGACGGCGCTGCGGCAGCAGCAAGCAGGAGAAAACGCCGGAGCCGGGGGCCGGGAGCCAACAGCCCGGGCAGAGGTGAGCCCGAGCCGGCCGGCCGTGGGGCAGAGGAGGGGGAAGAAAAGGAAGGGGATGCGGGACCGCAGCGGGGCGCTGGGCGCGCAAACCTGTTGGCGCCGCATCCTAAGGGGAAGGGTCTGCCTTTGTGTCCGAAGGAGCCTGTGTGTGTGTGTGTGGAAACAAAGAGAGGGAGGAGGCTCGGTTGGAGTGAGGGGCTCTGATGAGGTCGGGACTCGGGAGACCCCCCCAAACTAGAACGTCCCCCCACCTCCATACGAAAACAGAGTGGGTAGGTGGCCTTCCCCCCCCCCCTGCGCCTTTTCTGAGAATCCCACCCCAGCCCCCTGCCTGCCTTCTCCAAGCTGGCGCCCCTCAGGAGGTGTCTGGATCCTTCTGGCTGGTAATTTAGGGAGTTGGAGTCTGAGCTGGCCCAGGGCAACAGGGTAGGATTGACACTTGTCGGTGGGTTCCTTCTTCCCTGGATCCCTTCAGGGATCTAGAGAATAGATTTAAGATGTGGGGCGCTTGGCACTCTCTGAGCTTGGTTGTTTTCTTGCAGACGTTTCATGGCCCAGCTAGGTAGCATCATCAGTGCTAGAAGGGAGTGAGGTTTGCGAGGAGAAGGAGGAGGAGGAGAAGGACTGTGGGATCCTTGGTGTTCTCTGAGCTTGGTTGTTTTCTGGTAGACGTTTCATGACCCAACTACACATCATCATCAGTGATAGAAGGGAGTGGGGTTTCAAGAGACGAAGACAAAGAGGAGGAGAACCGTGGGGTCTTTGGCATTCTCTCACGCTCGTGTGCTTTTTTTCTTATCGGTTAAAAAGAGTTAACAGAAGGTGAATTAAGCACAACTTCACCCCGCTAACAAATACCAGCTGCAAGTCTTCTCTATAGCAGCTCAAACTTTAAAGAAAATGATTTCCTTCCAGAAAAAGAGAACATCATCAAAGGGCTCTAATCGGCTACCCCCCAAAAAATGGAGTTTGAATTTTTAGCTGGATACCTTGCCATATTTTCCCCCAGAGCAAGGGAGGGGAGAAGCCTGTTTGTTTTCCCACTCTGCAGCTGAAAAGAGGGATGTGAAGGAGGAGAATACAGATGCAGTGCTCCCTATTGTCAGTGCCCAGAAATTAAGAATCTTGCTCAGAGGTTATTCCAGGAAACTGGTCGAGCGCCGAGCCTATCAATTGGGTAAATTTGCATGTAGGAAAAACGGAAGGGTTGGTCTGCTGGTGTCAGAGAGGGAAAAATACATTATTCCATGCTCAAATTCTGACTTTTGGACCTCTGGTGGACTAGAACCTTGTTTAGACTCTTTGGCGATCGACAAAAAGAAGTAAAATAGATACTAAAACTTGCCCTCTAATTAATACACCTTAAACAAAATAACTTCAGGGTGGGATTATTTATTCCTTTCCAAAGTAAGAAAAAACTTGCAATGTTGTTGTGTGTGTTTTGGTTTTTTTTTTTTTTTTGAGTGTAGGGTTTTATAGCGTGCATTAATTTCCATCTATTTGAAAGTGCTTCAGAATGTTTCATCACAATTCCCATTATCCCAGAATTCCCATTATTAAAACGGTGTAAGGTTTCCTGCCTAGGCAGGGGGTTTGACTAGAAGACCTCCAAGGTCCCTTCCAACTCTGCTATTGTATTATCCATGGCCAGGAGTCAGGATAGACATCTAAGGCAGCCTTGTGAAAACCTTTAGAAGTGTAGCCTTTACTCTTTCCAGAATTTCTGGAATTGAATACGGCATCAAGTTTTGGTCGTCACGATGTAAAAACGATGTGGAGACTCTAGAAAGAGCGCAGAGAAGAGCAACGAAGAGGATTAGGAGACTGGAGGCTAAAACATATGAAGAACGGTTGCAGGAACTGGGTATGTCTAGTTTAATGAAAAGAAGGACCAGGGGAGACATGATAGCAGTCTTCCAATATCTCAGGGGTTGCCACAAAGAAGAGGGAGTCAAGCTATTCTCCAAAGCACCCGAGGGTAGGACAAGAGGCAATGGATGGAAACTAATCAAGGAGAGAAGCAACTTAGAACTGAGGAGAAATTTCCTGACAGTGAGAGCAATTCATCAGTGGAACAGAAGTTGCCTCCAGAAGTTCTGAATGCTCCAACACTGGAAGGTTTTAAGAAGAGGTTGAATAATCATTTGTTTAAATGCTATGAGATTTCTTGTCTAAGCAGGGGGTTGGAGTAGAAGACCTCCAAGGTCCCTTCCAACTCTGCTATTCTATTCTATTCTTTCCCCATTCAATATGATCATGACTAAGAACTCTGGGAGTTGAAGTCTAGAACATGTTGGGATGGGAGAAGATCAGTTTAAGCAACCCTGTTGTCCCTTCAGGCAAAATTCCAATTATTGCTTGAATGGAAGAATGGATCTGATAACAGATGAGGGTTTTGAAGTCTCTGGGTCCTACAAGAACCATGCTTCTCTGATGCTTTGTACTTCCAACAGCTGAAAGACGCTAATTC
Organism: Natrix helvetica; assembly: GCF_964273705.1. Lineage (NCBI taxonomy): Eukaryota > Metazoa > Chordata > Lepidosauria > Squamata > Natricidae > Natrix > Natrix helvetica. The sequence goes on from NC_138557.1 coordinate 3,506,454, forward strand.
CACCCAGGAACGCTTGCCTTCAAAAAGTATTCCAGAACAAGTGTGTAATTCTCATGACCCACCAAGAGATGCATGGAGATGGTGCTCTTTTCTTCCAACGTCTAGGTCAACAGTCATGGGTTCCGTGCGAGGAGACCACCACTTCAAGGACGGAAGTCCAGTGGTGACACCTGAAGGGAACATCGTGATGAGCTTTAGTTTTGACAGCTACCAGCTGGAAGAAGAAGAGCTTCAGGAGAAGACAAGCCATACCAAAGGAGTCCTCACGTTCATGGAACCAGGTAAGAGTTGAAGAGATGGCTTGGGATCCCTCCAGAGGTAGCTCCCATGGAGAGTAGTGCTTTTTCAGATAGCAACTAAACGTCCTTGAGTGTTTTTATATTTTGTGATTCTCTTCTCCATCTATCTCCAACTTAAGGACCTGTGGATGGACTTCTGTTGGAGTTTTCCAGGATGATTCTCATTCAACCTGGCTTCCATGTTCCTAAAGTTCTCTTAAAGACTATTGAGCGACTCGCGTTGAAGTCAATTATACGTTTTTTTTAGCTTTTTTGGTGTTAAGTGTAAAATGGATGGTTTGGTTTGTTGTGGGGAAATTCTTTTCGTTTTCTGTTTCTGCTTGCCTTTGGTTAGAGCTGTGGTTACGGCTGGGATTAAGAATTCCCAAGGGTTTGAAAAGTATAGGATTGGATGGACGGGGGATGTTTGAGAACCCTGTTTTCATTTCTTTGGATTTGAGGAGTGAATCCTGAGCTTTGAGACCAATCCTCAAACTGATGATCTTTTCAGGTCGGTAGAGCAAAAGAAAATGGAAGGAAGAACATAAGGGCAGTCGTAGTGTGAGACCAGCTATCTCTAAGTAGAAATGATCCTTGGCTCCATTTATTGAGAAAAGTATAATTTTTTTTTGAAGTGAAGTGTATTGCTGTAATGAATAGCCAGAACTGAGAATCGCGCGCCAAAATAGCTAAGTTGAACTTTTTCCTCCCTGAACTGCCTCCCATCACTGACTGCCACCCCCATGACCAATCAGGTTCAAGCAAGATGTTTTCAGAATAGTCACTTCAAGGTAAGTTGGTAGGCAGTTACTTTCTTCTCCCCAGCTGGGTGACCTTGAGGCAGCTTCTCAGGGAGATACTGCAGTTACTTTCGCTTTCCCCCAAGCATCCCCCTCTTCAGCCTCCCCCCCCCTCTAGAGTTCATGGCAGACCGTAAGGTAGCAAAGCACAAGTAAGCATAATGTGGCAGCTGACACTTTGTTCCACTTAGCGACTGCTTGGCTTAATTTGTTACCTTTCTGACTTTTTCCCCCCTGGGCTTAGTCCGTGAAAACCCCGAGCCTCAAGATCGTTACCATGGAATCTACTTTGCTATGCTTCTAGCGGGTGTTGGTTTTCTTTTGCCTTACAACAGCTTTATCACAGACGTTGATTACCTTCATCACAAATACCCAGGTAGGTGTCTTTTTCCCCTATTCCAAAGTTCTCCGAAACATTTGAAAGTCTTTTTTGGAGCTCTAATAGGAATGAAAGCTATTAGAAGTAGGCATCGTAACTGATTCTCTACATCCATTCATAACACAACGTCATGAGTTGAAGGTTGTGCCTTTTGGGTTTTAACTTTCTCATAAGCTTTGGATAGCATGGTTAGCAGCAAAGGGTCCCAAAACATTTGGAGAACCACAGATTTAGGGATTGAAAGACTCTAAAGCAAGGTGTCCATCCTTGCCACCAGTAGACTTCAACTCCCAGAATTCCCCAGCCAGCATGGAATTCTGGGAGTTGAAGTCCACAAGTCTTCAGTGTTGGATACCACTGATCTAGAAATGTGTTTTTGATTCCCAAGTCCCACTTGTTGCATTGAACTGTCCATTAGAATGCCTCTTTCTTAAACCCAAGATAGTATTAATATATTAATATAGGACAAGGTGAATTTATTACTGAATTATTGATAAAGCATCCTGCTCTTTTTGAATTATAATTGTATCACCTTTGTTGTCATTGTACAAAATAAATACAATGACATTTGTTTTGCCTCTTCATAAGTTTCCAGTTTTTGTTGAACCTGCCCAAGAAACACCAAAGATCTTCACCGCATACTTTTCCTTCCCTTCTTATTTTTATTTATTTATTAAATTGATATGCCTATCCCCGATCCTCCTTTTTTCATCTGTTTACACCTCCCACCAAGCCGGATTGTGATTTCCTTGGTTTTGGTTTAACGTCTTGTGTGAACTCAATCAATTCAGGACACCCTTGTGAAGCAGGTTTAACATGATGTATGAACCAAGAGGTTGTGTCTTTCTGCAGGGACCTCTATTGTGTTTGACATGAGCCTGACCTACATTTTAGTAGCCTTGGTTGCGGTCATTCTCAACAACGTCCTGGTCGAAATGTTGAGTCTTCATACCAGGATCACCGTGGGTATGTTCAGAACCCTTCTTATCTTCTCCATCTCACCAGGGAAGTTGTAGCTGGGGTTAGAACCTTCTACATGTCTTCTCTGCTCCATGTCTTCCTCCAAAGCTTCAGTCAGAAATTTAAGAAGGAAGCCATAGAGATGTCACCTGAATATTACGTACGCTCAATGATCTCCATGCTGGAGAATTTATATGCCAAAAGATAAACATCTGGAATTTGTAGCACCCTTGTCTTTCTTTCATGCCATGCTTCTTTAATTCATTTCAGGTTATCTCTTTGCTTTGGGCCCCCTTCTCTTTGTGAGCATCTGTGACGTGTGGCTCGATCTCTTCTCCCAGCGCCAAGCTTATGCGGTCAATCTTATGGCGGTGGGCGTGGTGGCCTTTGGTTGCACAGGTATGCGCGGTGACAGGAGCAGAATCTTTCCCAGCCAGTCTAGGAACGAGGGTGTCCTTGGTTGAAACTCACGAACGGTGTTGTCCTTCTTGACCAAAAAGGAGTCAGGGAGGTGGTGGAGAAGAAGAAGTCCCTTATGAAAGATGACATCTAATAAATCGAAATCTAGTACTTGGATGTCATACCTCGCCTTCTCTTTTGCTTGCTTAACTCTCTCTCCCCTTTTAAGTGCAGCAATCCAGTTTCTATGGTTACACCGGGATGCTACCGAAGAGGTACACTCAAGGAGTGATGACGGGAGAAAGTGAGTATTAGCTTAATACTGTTCACTGAAGGACAGGTAGCAAGAGATCTTTTTTATATACGTATATAAAAAGTTTTTATTTATTTATTTTTGTTACATAATAAAAAAAATTGTGAACAAAATGTTGTCCGAATTCCCCCTTCAACATTGCCATCAAAAGACATAATTCATTTTACATTATATCTCCATTATTTCCAATTTTAGCCGTATTATTTTTCTTCTCCTATTTTCCAATTTCAAGTTTTTAACCTGTACAAATGATATAATTTTTCCTTCTCTTTGAAGATAAACCATTTGTCATTTTTTCCCATCTATTTTCCATTAACAATATGAGTCTTCAATTTTTATCTAATCAGCATAACATAATCATTTAACAGCTTTAAGGTTCGTAATATAATTCCCCCGCTTTCTAGTTAAAACATATTTTTACTTTGTTTAGAATATTTTTTTCTATTGGATCATATCATTCTGCTAGTCTTTTCTTTTCTCTTCTTTTTATATGTCTTATATCTTTTCTTCTGTATTTTCCTTCTCACTTTTCAATAGATTTTTTGAGTATCTTCCCCCCCCCCCCAATTTCTCTTTCCCATCTCCCGTTATTTCTCTCTTTATTTTTGGCTCATTTCTTTTTCGGATGTTGTTTCCCTTTTTTCCTCTCTGCTCTCTTTGTGCCTTTACCTCATTGAGTTTTATTTTCCATCTCTACCGTGTTAATTTCTGGTAGCAAAAGTTCTCAATCTGCCTCTTCAATAATTCATTCTCATTTCTGGGACAGCCTTTAAAAATAGAGACAATTCATCCCATGGTCCCAAAGGTACTTTTTTTTCAAGAGGCAACTGGACTTTCTGGTTTTTCTTTGAAGATGTTTCTCATCCAAGAAGTTTCTTCAGAGCTTCAGAAGTGAAGAAGTTTCTTGGATGAGAAGCGAAATGTCTTCAAAGGAAAACCAGAATGTCCAGTTGCCTCTTGAAAAAGCACCTTTCGGACAACCATGTCCTGGATTACTAAGAATCTTCATAGACCTTGAAGAAGAAGTCAAGCTATTTCCCAAAGCACCTGAAGGCCAGAAAAGGAATGATGGATGGAACTGACCAAGGAGAGGTTCAACCTAGAAATAAGGAGGAACTTTCTGACAGTGAGAACAATCCAACCAATGGAACAGAGGTTGCCTTTGAGAGTTGTGGGAGCTTCATCACTTGAGACTTTCAAGAAGAGATTGGACTGCCATTTGTCAGAGATGGTGTAGGGTCTCCTGCTTGAGCGGGGGAGGGGGATTGGACTAGATGACCTGTAAGGTCCCTTCCAACTCTGTTAAGAAGTTCTGAAGAAGCTTCTTGGATGAGAAACAAAAACGTTTTCAAAGGAAAACCAGAAAGTCCAGTTGCCTCTTGAAAAAGCACCTTTGGGACAACCATGACCTGGATGGCTGAGAATCTCCATAGACATTGATCCCATTGGCAATGGTTAGTACCTGCCCAACAGTAGGACAGACCTTGTTGGTCAATTCCAACTGAAGACATTGAAAAAGAGAAGAGTTAAATTAGGTAACTGGAAAGTGGACATGGGGTCATCCTGAAATTAGTGATCATGCCCTTCTGGTTTGTGCTAGAGAGAGAGAAGAACCAAGAGTACAAGAGACCTTAAGAAGTGCCTCAAGGATCATATGACCATTCATGAACATCTTGCTTGATGATCCTTCTTGCCTCTCTGGAGACGTGTAGAGCTTAAACCCTGCTTAGAATAGTTTCAATTGAGGTTTACTAGCACTAACAATCAAATTGGGAACTATCCTGTCTTTTTCTTCATACATTTTTACAGTATTTAATGGGTTGGACAGAAGAGATGGAGGAGCTGAGATATATGGGCAACCAGGAAGATCTCTTGACCTCTTGTGAAGGAAGCCAAGCCTTCGCAAACTCTACTAATGCCATTGTCCATGTCTTAGTGCTAACACCCAATCCCAACTCCATCTCTTCCTTCCAGGCACTGCTGGGGTCATCATCTCCTTAAGTCGCATCTTCACCAAGCTTCTTCTGTCTGATGAAAAGGAGAACACCATGATCTTCTTCTGCATCTCCATTGGCCTGGAGCTCTCTTGCTTCCTCCTCCACCTCTTGGTGAAGCGCACCTACTTTGTCAGGTATTACACCTCCCGATCTCAGAACGGGGCCTCCGAGTTGAAAGAGTCGATGGACAATGGCACCGGATACAGAGTCCACCACGACGTCACAGCAGAAGACATCCGGTTTGTAAGTTGTGGCCAGAAATGCTTTGTGCTCCTTCTTGGGTTTTACATTTTTTGAGACAGTTTTCACGAAAGTCTTGGTAAATCTTCTAGAAATATTAGGGTTATAGTTTTGAGAATTGGTTCCTTACTTGACATATTTGGAGGATGGATCTAAAATGGTATGAGTAGAAATAGCTTACATGCCCCGCCAAGATCACATCGATCAAATATATGACAGCAAACGTAACATAATGTTCATTTCTTTTCTCTTTTCCTTCCTTCTCTCTTTCCTCCTTCCCTCCCTCTCCTTGCTTTCCTTCCTTCCCTTCTTCCTCCCCTTCCTTCCTATCTTCTTTTCTTTGCTTTCTTTTCTCTTTTCCTTCCTTCTCTCTTTCCTTCCTCCCTCTCCTTGCTTTCCTTCCTTCCTCCTTTCCTTCCTTCCTCCCTTCTTTTCCTTGCTTTCTTTTCTCTTTTCCTTCCTTGCTCCCTCCCTCCCTCTCCTTGTTTTCCTTCCTCCCTTCTTTTCCTTGCTTTCTTTCTTTTCCTTCCTTCTCTCCTTCCTTCCTTCCTTCCTTCCTTCCTTCCTTCCATATTACTGCTGGAAAACCTCACCATCCCCCAGCATCACCGTTAACAATAGAACCTAAACCCAGATGCCATTGCACAAGTATTGAAAAGTAAGCCTACATAAAGATTCAAAATCCAGTATCTAAGGATTGGTTGAAGGAGAGAAATGGTGACCTCTTCCGGTGGACAAAGTTAATTCAAATGAGTGCACACTGACATAATCAAGGGAATAAATGAATGAGCAAAAGAACTACCAGTTTGGTGTTCTGGTGAAAATGTTGAGTGCAATTAAGGAGACGTAGATTCAAATCCACTTTCAGCTGCTGTTCCTCCTTCCTGCTCAGCTCACCTTACAAGGTTGGGTTGTGGAGAAAAATGAGAAGTATCATTTGAGCTCCTAGAGATAAGAGTGAACGATTGGATGAATAAATGGATGGATGAATGAATGGATTAATCAATAATTAATTAAGGATGAGTCTACCAGTGCCAGGAGAGATTCACTTAGAATTGGGATCCTCCAGTTTAAAAGCAGTGTATCTCCAACTGTTACATCATCATCATCATTGCAACCTCCTCCTTATCCATTGAGCTGTGCCAGAGGTTCTTGGCAGTTGGTGGTTGCTATTTCTCTGTCCTTTCGCTCCAAGGAGAATCGGCCTCCCAGAGAAAACGTGTCTCCTCCCGACACCTTTGGGGATGCTGGTGAGCTGGCTGGCAGTGGCACCTACGTTAGATTTGACGTCCCTCAATCGGAAATCAAACGGAGTTGGCCGAGCTTCAGAGGTAACTAGAACACTGGGAGTCTTTAAGAAGATGTTGGAAAGCCATTTGTCTGAAACGGTGTAGGGTTTCCTGCCTAGGCAGGGGGTTGGACTAGAAGACCTCCAAGGTCCCTTCCAACTCTGCTATTAAAAAAAACACTATATCAGAGCCTCAAGGCAAGGCCCAAAAAATGATGGTTTTTGAAAGCTTGTTTTTGTACATTTGGTTCTTTTTTTTATAATTGCCTTTTTAGGGGCAGGAAAGGAGGAAAAGGAGGGAGGGGAGAAGGAAAGAAGGAAGGAAGAAAAAAGAAAGGAAGAAAGAAAAAGAGAGGAAGGAAGGAAGGAAGAGAAAGAGAAAGAGAGAGAGAAAAAGAAAGAAGAAAGAGGAAGGAAGAAGGAAGAAAGAAAAGAGAAAGGAAAGAAAAAGGAAGGAAGAGAAAAAGAGAAAGGAAGGAAGGAAGAAGAGAAAAGAGAAGAAAGAGAAAGGAAAGAAAAAAGAGAGAAAGGAAGAGAGAGAGAGAGAAAAAGAAAGAAGAAAGAGGAAGGAAGAAGAGAAGGAAGAAAGGAAAGTAAAAAGAAAGGAAGGAAGAGAAAGGAAGGAAGGAAGAGGAAGGAAGAAGGGAAAAGAGAAGAAAGAGGAAAAAAAGAAAAAAGAGAGGAAGGAAGGAAGAGAAAGAAAGAAAATAAGAAAGGAAGGAAGGAAGAAAGGAAGGAAGAAAGGAAGGAAGGAAAGAATTTCCAATCTTCCCTTTGGCAATGACACATACCACCTGTCTTTCTGATATTACACCATAACTCCCTTCTCTCCACCCTCTCGTCTACCTGCTTTCTGATGGTGGCAACAAGCCCGGATGGAAAAGCCTTTCGTGGCCTCACCGCTTTTCTTTCTCTGCATTCCGACAGACATGATGCTCCATCGCTACGTCGTCTCACTCATGATCTGGACCTACATGCTCTCCATCGCGGTGACTTACTTCATCACCCTCTGCCTCTTCCCTGGGCTGGAATCGGAGATCCGGAACTGCACTTTGGGGGAATGGCTCCCCATCCTCATCATGGCCGTCTTCAACCTCTCGGATTTCGTGGGCAAGGTAAGCCACCCTCTTGGCTGGGATCCTGCAGAATGGCTCCATGACCCAAGCCCATCTTGGCAGAAGGAGAACCCCCAAATCTGCAGGCGATCAGAGGGTCAGAGCTGCCATCCATTCTGGGGGACAGCCAAGATCTGGGACATTGTTCTGAGCGAGGCTTCCCCAAAAAGCAGGAGGCAGAGTCCCGGTCCCGACAAAACTCTTTTTATGAAACGAGTGTAAATTCCTCTCATTCACATTCAGCCAAGGCCTGGCAAAACAGTCTTTCAAAGGCGTATTTATGACCACAGAGCTTATCTAGCTTGGAAAGCTGCCATGTAAATATTGTCCAAATGAGGAGCTGTGCAAGGAAAGGCTGGGCACAGAGTCTCGGAGATTCAGGGACAGATCTTCACACTCCTGAAACGAATCTGATAACGAACAAATTCTTTTTCTCAAAAGCCCACTCCCCTTTTGCGCCTCTTTTATGTCCAATCACCTTCCACCTGTGACTTTACTCCCAAGTCTACCCTGATTTCTGAGCTGTTCTTTTCTTCTGGCAGCTCTGTGCATGCGCACACTGGGAACAGGCTCCAGCTGTTCCTCTGCCTCACTGCTGTCTAGCTCCGTAGACACCTGATCACTGCCAGACGGCCTCGGCCCCATCTCTGCCTCTGACACAGAGCCCTCGTCCGAGCTTCCCCCAGACTCCATGACTGGCCCATGTTCCTTCCCAACCTCCTCACTGTCTGCCTCTGTTGCCAGCTGTGCTAGTAGCTGGCGGGCCACAATAGATCTGTTCCCCTTGCCAGAGGATTTTCTGATGGGGTCACAGGGTGAGCAGAGATGAAGCAAGCAGGGAGTCAGATCAAAAAAGGGGGGGCAAGATAATCTCTTTGATGTGTCCTCCTTTCCCTTTGTGTCTCTGACCCTCATTTTTCTTCCCCACCCCCCCTTGAATTTCATCTTGCAATCCAAGCAGAAATCTGAGCTGTTCTCTTGGGGGAAAGACTTTGAAACTAGGAAAAAGGTTGCTTGAAAATAGATTGATGGTTTGCCTCTAAAGTTTGGCAGGTTCAGAAGGAGTTTCCACTAATAAATCCCAGATGGGATTCTTAACCTCTGCCTGTCTTTGACAGGGGCAGAGAACCTCAGAGCCTTTGGCTAAACGAGCCTCCCTGCCCCGTGGCAGTCTACCTGCAGTCTAACTCCCGACAGTTGGCTTTGCCTTCTTCTTTTGGCCTCGCTAACCTAAAACAGGTACACCGCGAGAGGGACGTGGTGGCTCAGTGGTTAAGACGCTGAGCTTGTCGATCAGAAAAGTCGGCAGTTCAAATCCCGGGTGTCGCGTAACGGAGTGAGCTCCCGTGACTTGTCCCAGCTTTTGCCAACCTAGCAGTTCGAAAGCATGTAAACATGCAAGTAAAAAATAGGGACCACCTTTGGTGGGAAGAGAACAGCGTTCCTTGCGCCTTTGGCGTTGAGTCATTCCGGCCACATGACCACGGAGACGTCTTCGGACAGCGCTGGCTCTTCGGTTTTGAAACGGAGATGAGCACCGCCCCCTAGAGTCTGGAGTGACTATGTGCAAGGGGAACCTTTACCTTTACCTAAAACAGATCCAGGAAGTCTTTCTCTTGTGGATTCCACAGATTCGCAAGAATTTCCCTTTTTTTTCCAGATTTTGGCAGCATTGCCTTATGACTGGAGGGGAGCCCACCTCCTTCTCTGCTCCTGCCTGCGAGTGGTCTTCATCCCGCTGTTTATCCTCTGCGTCTACCCCAATGGGAAGCCCACCTTTAGCCACCCGGCATGGCCCTGCATCTTCTCCCTCCTGATGGGCATCACCAACGGCTACTTCGGCAGCGTCCCCATGATCCTGGCGGCCGGGAAAGTCAGCCCTGAGCAGCGGGAATTGGCAGGTTAGTGAAAGCAACCATTTTGCATGCCTTTCACGCACACACACCCAAGAATTGTGAGATCAGGGAGGGGACAAGGTTGGCACCAGCGCCACTAAATTATTATTTCAGTAGAACAAGTGTCTTATAGAGCAGGGCTTCTCAACTTCAAGACGTCTGGACCTCAATTCCCAGACTGTCCCAGCCAGCATGGGGAATTCTGCCCACCTTAAAGATTCCGAAGTTGAGAACTACTGTCGTAGATAATCTCTATCTTGCTATTATTTCTCTCTCTCCCTCATGCTCTGTATCTACATTATCTTTCTCATTTTCTATATCTATTCTCTCTTTCTCGGATTCTCTGTATCTACCAATCATCTATTATCTTTCTCATTCTCTGTAACTAACATCTATTATCTATCTATCTGTCATCTATCATCATATATCTATCCATCCATCTATATCCATCCATATCTATCCCTGTGTCTATCTATCCATATCTGCCTGCCTGCCTGCCTGCCTTTCTATCTATCTAATCTATCTATCTATCTATCTATCTATCTATCTATCTATCTATCTATCTATCTATCTATCTATCTATCTATCTATCTATCATCTATCATCTATCATCTATCATCTATCTATCTATTATCCATCCATCCATCCATCCATCCATCCATCCATCCATCCATCCATCCATCTGCATAATTATCTATATCATCTATCTATCTCTAACCATAATTATCTATCATCTGCCCCTATCATCTATCTATCTCTACCTACCGACCTACAGTATCTCTCTCAGTCTCTCTCTGTGCATGATTAATATCTATATCATCTATCCATAATTATATATCATCTATCCCTATCATCTATCTAATTCTACCTACCTACCTACCTACCTACCTACAGTATCTATCTATCTATCTATCTATCTATCTATCTATCTATCTATCTATCATCTATCTATCTATCTATCTATCTATCTATCTATCTATTTCTGACATCTATTGATCGACCTACCTACCTACCTACAGTAACTATCTATCCATCTATCTATCTATCGTCTATCTGTCTATCTGTCTATCTGTCTATCTATCTATCTGTCTATCTCCATCTATCTAGCTCCATCTATCAATCATCATCATCTATTTCATTTTCTTATCTCTCTCTCATTCATCATCTCTCTATCATTTATCTATATCTATCCATTCATCCCTGTTGAGGAGAATAACTATTAAAATAAATTATGCGTATGGTCATCCCTCAAATGAAGACATGTGCATCACGACGTCATCCTGCAAAAGACGTAAATTGTCGAATTGGCGTACTTTGCAGGATGATATCACGGGCCCCACCGGCATGCCCCCTTGCTCTCTCCGATGGGTTGTAACCATCTCCTCTCCCATTCTCACTTCCAGGTAACACCATGACGGTGTCCTACATGACGGGGCTGACCCTGGGCTCCGTGGTAGCCTACTCCGCCTACAGCCTGACCAGAACTTCTCCCAGTTCCTGTCTCTACCCAGGGAACTACACGGCCTCGGTCCTAGATGGGAACTGACCAAGACAATGAATGGAGCACCAACGTCTAGGAACGCCAGGCAAGATGGCGGGGTAGGGGGAAGAGAGCCTGTGACTCGATGCCCGCTGTGGGCACAGCCCTATATCCTTCAGGATCCGCATGGAAAACCCCAAGCCACATCTTTCCCCAATGACCATGTGTAGGAAACCCATACCCATACTCACTTGGGTATGACCCTTGTGGCTATTCTGCTGCGCAGGTTGGGCGCCGTTCCTGTTCTTTTCCAACCAGATTCGGGGCAGGACGTTTCTTTCTCCAGTGGATTGTTGTGTGTCCCCTACAGCCATCCCTAGTAGCCCCCAAATCCATCGGTCAGAATAGCATCTTGCCCATTGTCACGAAGGAGACATCCTTTAGCTGTCTCTTGCTTAGGTGTTGTTTTTTTATAGACAGCTGCTTGTTTAACCGTTGGGAGACACACGTCTGTCTCCCATAAAAAGGTGAATTTCTAGATTTTGAGACAGGCTGGGGTAGAGGGATTTTTGCACAGGGCGCAGGAGTTTTAGGGTGCAAAGGAGAAAAACGGGGTGAAAAAATTTGGGGGGTTGAATCATATCAACTGGACTTATTTTCCTTGTTAGTTTAATGAAAACAAGGACTAAGGGTGACATGATCCAGTATCTCAAGGGTTGCCACAAAGAAGAGGGAGTCAAGCTATTCTCCAAGGCACCTGAGGGCAGAACAAGAAGCAATGGGTGGAAACTAATCAAGGAGAGAAGCAACTTAGAACTGAGGAGAAACTTCCTGACAGGTAGAACAATGAATCAGTGGAAAAAACTTGCCTCCAGAAGTTGTGAATGCCCCAACACTGGAAGTCTTTAAGAAGATGTTGGATCGCTATTTGTCTGAAGTGGTGTAGGGTTTCCTGCCTAGGCAGGGGGTTGGACTAGAAGACCTCCAAGGTCCCTTCCAACTCTGTTATTCTATTCTATTCTATTCTATCCTATTCTTTCTATTCTATTCTGCATTCTATTCTGTTCTATTCTATTCTGCATTCCATTCTATTCTATTCTGCATTCCTTTCTATTCTATTCTATTCTATCCTATCCTATCCTATCCTATCCTATTCTTTCTATTCTATTCTAGTCTGCATTCCATTCCATTCTATTCTATTCTGCATTCCATTCCATTCTATTCTATTCTACTCTATTCTATTCTACTCTACTCTGTTCTAAATAACACACAGGAAAGGATTCTAATCTCTCTAAGTTTGTCCATGGGACATTCACAGATGAGATTCTACGTAGATCTCATAAAATACGTTGAAAAAGCAGCAGCTATGTTGTGTCAGCTGACTTAGAAGCGAAGAGACATGTTGCACGAAACCAAAGACCAGAAACCAGGTTAAGGACGTTCTTGCCATATCTTTTTGTGGTTTGTTTCCCATTTCTGTGCGTTGTCCACGTAACTGGATGAGTCGAATTCTACAGCACGGACAATAGGGTTGGTAGTTTTACATTTTTGCAATTTTTTTTTAAAGTTGGGTTGTCACGACGGCCATTGCCCTTTCAACAAAATCAGCTTGCCTTAAGTCAAGAACCTTGACTTTGATGGACCCTGTTGCTTTGTATCTCCCCTAACCAGATATCCCACCCAGTTCCAAATATATTGGTTGAAGAGTATATTTCTGGCTCAGAGTTGAACTGTGGGACTCATTATACAGCTGCGTCCCTCCCACCTTCCACTTACACCTGGGCTGAAATGTCCTGCTCAAATTCCTCCCTCATCCTCTTTTTAATGACCCCATAATCCCACATGGGGTTGGAGTCAGGGCAACTGAATAGAGCTAGCAGATTGTTTACTGGCCCGATCCCCTTCCTGTCGCCAAGGAGGAGTTTTGTTCAGCAGATATTTCTCCCTGTAGCCCAGAGAGAGAAATATCTGCCTCTACCTAGGATCAAACTCACAGCCTCCCTATTGTGAGACGGGAGCTGCACCTCTAGGCCACTGCACCACTCTCCCGTCGCAACAGTGATATCACCAGATAATCCTTTCAACCCAGAAGCGCTTCAGTGCTTCTGACACACGTGCAAAAAAAGGAAGGCGAATCTGCCTGATCCAGGATAAGGTTGCAGGATCCAATCTGGATCTGTCCCCTCTGGGCAGGAGGTTAATAATTCTGCGTTTGAGATCTGAGAGCTGCCGTGGGACGAGTTTGAGCTCCTGTCCTTCTCTCCAGCTGCTGCTGGGGAGATGGAAGGAGCCTCCAACTGTTCAACCCTCATCACAACAGTCAGCATCATCTCCATTTAACAACCCCATAATCCCTTGCAAGGTGGAATCTGGGCAAACTGATTGGAGCTAGAAGATCATTTACTGGCCAGATACCTTTCCTGTCGCCAAGGTGGAGTTTTGTTCAGCAGATAAATTCTCAGTGTGCCCAGAGAAACATCTGCCTCTACCTAGGATTGAACTCACAGCCTCCCCGATTGTGAGGCGGGAGCTCTACTTCTAGGCCACCGCACCCCTCCGCTCAAATTGCTCCCTGAAGGCCGAAATATGAGAGAGACAAAGCGCCCCTTTGCACAAGCTTCTGAAGTTTGTGCAGCAACCAACACCCCACCCCACCCCACCCCCCACTCTGGGACCAACATGACCATCATCTCTCCACCAGGCTGGCTTTGGGGCAGAGGACCTCAAAAGCCACGAAATCACGGTTCTTCTCGGTTCAAGGTTCCCTAAGGATCCGGAGACGTGGTGGATAACATATCGTAAGGGGTGGAATCGAGAATTTTGTAAAACTAGATGGTCCCAGGGTTGCAAACTGCAGCCGATTTTGCAGCAATTTGCTTTGTGTCCCTTTTTCAGGGGGAGGGGGACACGAAGGCTGCAAGAGTGTCTCTTCCCAGATCTGAACCTAGTTTACGTAGGTAAGGTTTAAGATAAGCAATTGGGGCACAAGTGTCACGGGATCCAATGAACGATCGAATTCCTGGTCTCTGGATAAATGTGTGTGGCCGCTGATGAGCACCGCAAAAAAAAAAAAAATACCCCCAAGTAGGAGCCCATCTGCTTCGCAAATTTGGCAGCCCCACAGAACCACGTCGCCGTCTGCTGCCTTCCGCCAACTAACCAGCTTTTGCTGCACGCAGGCGCTTTATCTGCCTTATATTATTTGCAAAATCCCTTGCTGTGGAACGGTTTAGAAAACGTTGCAAAACCTGAACTTGGGTTGTTGGTTTTTTCATTCGCACCAAACACTAAGCCAATATCTCTCCCGTGGATGCACGAGAAAATGGATGCCCGTTGCAGATTGGACAATCTGCAAAAATTTCATCTCGGGAAAGAAATCGTGGTTTGCTACGCGATGAGGACTGCTGGTTTGCGACGACCAAATGCAGGTTTCCTGCTCAGACCAACATGCTAGTTACTACTGTGTTTCCCCAAAAATAAGACAGCGACTTAGTTTCTTTTGACACACACACTCCCTCCCCAAAAATAAGGGCTTGGTCTTATTTTCGGGAAGGGCTTATTTTCAGGGAAACACTGGGGAAATAGGGAACGAAAGCCAGGATTGGCTTAAGAAAGTGACGAGGATTTCTCTCCGGGATAATCATTCCTTCAAAAACCATGGTTAAAATTAAGCTTGGTTTAGTGTTATGTGTGAATGCTGCCAGTGCTCAAATCTTGTTTTTATATGTGTGTGTGTGCGCACACACACACACAAAATAAGGTTGATCTGTGTATCCACTTGCCAGCCATTCTTCTAGGATCATCGTAATAAAAATCCAATTTTTAAAAAAATCTAATCACAGGTTTGATTTTTCCACGCACGCAGCCCTCTTTAAAACAGAGGGACACCCAAAGAGGCTGTTAAGGAGAAATTCCTTGACAATTATAACAATTATCATATTTTTTGGAGTATAAGACGCACTTCCAGAACGGGCAGAAAATGAGGCGCACAGAAGCCAAAAACAGAGGAGGCTGAAAACGGGGAGTGCGGAGGCGGCAGTAGGCTATGGCAATCCCTGCAACCTGAAACAGCTGATCATTGGGAGGCCGATCCAACCGACAATCAGCTGCTTGTGCTAATCAGGCTGTGCTGAAACTGAAACAGGCTGTTTGCTGCAAGGAGGCAAATTGCTGGGAGGCAGAGGCAGATTTTTTCCTCTTGTGCTAATCAGGCTAAACTGAAACTGAAACAGGCTGTTTGCTGTAAGGAGGCAAATTGCTGGGAGGCAGAGGAAGATTTTTTCCCCTTAATCAGGCTAAACTGAAACTGAAACAGGCTGTTTGCTGTTTCCTGCGAGGAGGCAAATTGCTGGGAGGCAGAGGCAGATTTTTCCCCTTGTGCTAATCAGGCTAAACTGAAACCGAAAGAGGCTGTTTGCTGCTTGCTGCGAGGAGGCAAATTGCTGGGAGGCAGAGGCAGATTTTTTTTCTTGTTTTCCTCCCCAAACGTTAGGTGCGTCTTATACTTCGGAGTGTCTTATACTCCGAAAAATATGGTAATCAGTGGAACAACTTCCCTCCAGAAGTTGTGAGTGCTGCATCACTGGAGGTTTTCAAGAAGAGATTGGGACAATCATTTGTCTGAAATGCTGCAGGGTTTCCTGCCCAGGTAGAGGGTTGGACTAGAAGACCTCCAAGGTCCCTTCAAAACTCTGTTATCCTGCTGTTGTTTTTTTAATTTCGAGCCCTTTGAAATCAGGATATCCTTCTGGAATGGCTCCAGAGCAGTGGTGGAAATCACTTACCTTGGCTATCAGTTTGCAAATATGAGTATGCGTGTGTAGAAGGTCGCACATTATATCGGGGAGGTTGTGCGGAGCCTTCACCTGAACCAGTAAGAACTGGCAGAATACGACCACTGCTCCAGAGAGAGCATCCCGAGATGGGAACCCAGCACACGCATTGAAGCCGAGGCAAAAAGAACGCAGAATGCTTCGTGTTTTCAAGATTTCTTTTCTCTCTTTTTTTTTTATGAAAAAGAATCACACATCGTACAGCAACGAACAGAATGCAAAAAAAAAAAAAAAGGATGGGGAACAAATGAAAACGTTAAAAAAACACAAAACAACAGGGAAAGGGAAGGAAAAGGACACATACACACACACACACACACAACAACAACAACAAAAAAGAAAACAACCAAACACTTGGCTCCGTTCCTTTCTGGATTGTCTGCAAAACTCCTTGTGTTTCATAGAAGGCAGTGGGCAGTTAAGTGCTTTCTATTTTAACATTCGTGTCACATTGCTTTCTTTTCCGCTTCTCCCCGCGAGAACTTCGTCTCCTACGATACAGTCCGCCGTTTCGTAAGCAATGTCTGGCTCTGCTATTCCCCTGTGTTCGTTCGTTCGTTCTCTCTCTTTTCTCTCTCTCTCTCTCTCTCTCTTTCTTTCTCTCTCTCTCTCTCCTTTCTTTTTTTTTTCTTCGACAGTCACAATTTCAACCGGAAATAAAAAATAAAGTCTCAATGTCAGACCGTGTGTTCTTGCTTTCTATACTTTTCCCATAATTTTTTTCACAGTTTTTTTTCTTTAAAAAGTTTATATATTTATATATATTTATATATTTATACTTTATATTTATAATTAAAAAGGTAAATCCGTTTTGTTTTTGTTTGTTTTTTTGTTTCTTTTTGTTGCTTTTTTCCCCGTTTTTGTTCGTCCTTTCTCTCTCTCTCTCTCTCTCTTTCCTTTGTTCTTCCTCCTCCGTTTTTGTATTTTTAAAGAGGTGTTTTGCTTTTGCTCTTTTTTTTTTGTTTTGTTTTTTACAATACGTTGGAAAAAGGGCTCTGGCGAGCCTTGGGATGTATGAAAACTGTACAGGCCTGGCGTTGTTCATTCTAGAAACGTCGTCCACCTAAGGCTTGGAAGCTGGGAACTGGTGGACCGGAGGAGGCAGCCAAGGCTGGGCAGCACCATGTGGTTCTCAAAATGGGTGGCGAAAGGATTCCGAGGGAAGAGTCCCTTTTGTACCATCGCAGAAAATAAAAGAAACATCTGCTCGGGTTAAGTCAGGTAGAAATAGTCTCCCTCCTCCCCCCCCCCCTGTAGTGCTTGAAAATGGTACAATTTCTGTCCCTGTCAGAAACAATTCTGGTGTCTACTCTTGTAGTGTGTGAGTTTGGCGGGGTTTCGTAAGTGCAAAAACGCTGGCGTTGTGAGGGCCACTGTGTTGTCCTCTCTGGCCTTGCATGAGGTCCGCACCCAAGCGGTAGTCCACCTCCAAGAGGCTCTTCGTTCATCTCAAAGTAGGCAGATGGTAACACGCTCAAGGTCTCACCACCCTTGGGTTCAGAAGATGGGCAGCTCGGTTTCTGGTTGGCTGATTCATGAGGTGAGGTCTACGCAGATGCCTCTGCGACGAGACCCAATTGTGTTGCCCAAGATTACTAGCCAACGGTTCTTACATGCGTCCAACAAGTGCTGAGTTTTGGCGACAGTGAGACAGGAGGACGCGAGGAGGACCATCCAGTAGTCCTCAAGAGCAAGTTGGTCAATGTTGAAGGTGTATTTGAAATGTTTCTTGAGGTGGCCGTAGCAAGGCAGCTGACCTGTCTTCTTTCTCAAATATAGATTCCACCACCCCCACAATATTTATGAACCTCTGATGAGGAGCCATTTTCCCCCCCAAGCGGAACCTGGAGTAAATACATTCACTTTACATGAAGGAGTAAGCATGTCCGTTGAACAGCTCTTCCGTAGAAGAGAAAGAGGCTCCTTCATCATGCCAAGAGTTTGGAGAGAAAGGGTTGCAAAAAAGAATAAATGAAATCCAGCGGTGGGTTTCTGAACCCACCCGCTCTTAAGTCCTTGTAACTCAAAAGAAAAGTGGAACAGCTGTTCCCCTGGTAACCATCTTGTTGGCCAAGATGGCTTCTACAGTTGCTTTCTTCACACCAGTTCTCTGGTAGAACAGTTTTTGGAGATAGAGAAGTGGGTGGAAAAATGACCAGCCCACCTCTTGATTGGCATTTGCTCAAACTGTCCCTGAACCAACCACATATTCTTCCATACGTTGAGTTTTCAGTTGGTTGAGGGCAGATAAAACTGGTACCCTGAAGATAAAAAAAGTGCCAATTCCTCCCCCACAAAAAATTGGCCTCTTGAAATAAATTGAAATTGGCCTCTATGAATGTCCAGTACTCAAAAGATTGATGGTGGAGCTGCCTGTAGTCCAATACTTTATTGCAAAGGACTGGAATTAGGCACACTGCCCAAGAATTAATTCTCTTAAAAATCCCAAAACGGTAAATTCCTTTTCAGGAGGAGCCACAGAATCCAATCCATCGCTCTCTGAATCTATGAAGTGGTTTGAGGACGGGGAGAATCTCTTGCAGATTTCTCTCTCTCTCTCTCTCTTTAATTTTGGAAACATTGTGACCGAGCACAACACAATCATGCTGTCGTTTCAACAGGCACATAACTTTTTTTTCATTCCGTCTGTCGTTCCTCCGAGGGAGGCACAAGGTGCGAGGTGCCTCCCGCATTCTCCTTTCTCGAAAGCTGCTCAGCAAACGATGGGGACTCCATCCGTGTTAAAGATCATGCCCGTGGTGGGCTCGTAAGTCCCTGCTAGGTAGTATAAATCTTCGCTGTCTTGATACTTCTTCGTCTTCAGCATCTGCTCATATTGTTCCAAGTCAACCACTAGGCATTTGTGTGAGATTGTCTGAACGTCATTTTCATCCACATGGGAGGACTGGTACAAAGCCCTCTGGATTAGGAAGAGAAGAGGAGAAATGTTAGAACATCTGCTGAACGTTCCTTCAGATTTTGAAGGCAAAGAAGACCTTCGAAGGTCCCAACATCTTCTACTCATCAAACATTTGAGATTCTCCCATTATTATCATCTCTCTCTCATGGGCCATTCCATGTCAAGTGGTCTAGGGGTCCCTGCTCAACCATCACAGATTTTGATGAAATTTGGTGTGAACGTGCACCCACAACCCCAATGAATATTGGTAAAAAGTTACGTTTGCTGATGCAATACTTGCGAAGATATGGTCATTTGTTTGACCCCATATACGGCCTTCTACAGTATTACCATCGGGCAGAAGACATTAAAGCATAGGTTTAAAAACAGTTTCTATCCTTCGGCTGTCAGACTCTTAAACACAACCACAATCACTCCGCACACACATGGAAACGGATGACTGGTTTTTCTTGTTCTTCCTTTTTCTTTTTTCTTTTCCCCTAATTGCTCGCATTGGGATTATACTATTTATACTATTTATGTTGTTTGTATTTGTTGTCATGAATTGCACAGGTGGGCGAAAACCAATTTTGCTGTATTTATTTTATACAATAAAGGCTATGCTATGAACAAGACGAAACAATAATGTGATGTTGTCATACAAGATCCTCAACTTTGTCCCTATTTTTAGGGCTTTTTGCGTTGGTGGTGAAAAACCAACCCTACTTTTTTAGGGGGGTTTGAAACATGCTCTTTCTATTGAGAATGATTTAACAGAGTTTCCAGAAGGTCTTTTTTTTTTTTTGTAAAAACGGGCTGAAAATGTGTGTGCAAGTTCACATCAAATTTCATCAAAAATCCCCAGACCAGTTGGCAGGGAATGACTCTCATCTCTGTTTCTTCCTATTTATCTCTCCTAGCTTCTTTACATCGTTCTCAGAAGCCTAAATGTATTAAAAAAATTCTTAACAGGAAAGAACCAAACTGAAAATGGAGTGGTGTTTTTTTTTCAGTTGCTCTGTCGCCAGGCAGCCAACAGCAGGACAACTAAATGTCTATGGGGATTCTCACTCATCCAGGTATGCTTGTCCCAAAAAGGTAACTGGACTTTGTTTTTTTTCTTTGAAGACATCTCACTTCTCATCCAAGAAGCTTCTTCAGTTCCACACCATTCATTCAGAACTGAAGAAGCTTCTTGGATGAGAAGCGAAACGTTGTCAAGGAAAAAACAAAGTCCAGTTGCCTTTTGAAAAAGCGCTACCCAGATCTTGAAGAGGGAACCAACTTCTGACTCAACGTCTAAAAAATGCACAGCCACCTTAGTTAGCACCAACTCCATTAAACCCATGGATTGTGAAGAAATGGGTCGTTGCCCGCCAAAACCTATGCCACCCAAATCTGGTGGTTTTTTTCCCCCCTCTCATTAAGATGCTACAAGTCCCTTGGTCCTGAATAATTTAAGGTGACCAAAAGCAAAATCTTAGAACAATTCATCAGCGGAACAATTCACCTCCAGAAGTTGTAAATGCTCCAACACTGGACGTTTTTAAGAAGAGATGGGACAATCATTTGTCTGAAACGGTATAGGACAGGGGTGGGCAACTTGTGGCTCCGGAGCCGCGAGTGGCTCTTTTATCCCTCTGCTGCAGCTCCATGTTGCCGGTTGGCTCCACAATTGATAGGGCTTTCAATTAGGACAGGTAGAGGAAAAAGGACGCGCCGCTAGGAGGGGAATCTATGGTGGGGTAAACCGGACTTCCGGTTGGTA
Organism: Natrix helvetica; assembly: GCF_964273705.1. Classification (NCBI taxonomy): domain Eukaryota; kingdom Metazoa; phylum Chordata; class Lepidosauria; order Squamata; family Natricidae; genus Natrix; species Natrix helvetica. Next base: position 3,527,097 of record NC_138557.1, read on the forward strand.
GAGGAAAAAGGATGCTGCGCTAGGAGGAGACTCTATGGTGGGGGAAACCGGACTTCCGGTTGGTAGAGGAAAAGGGATGCTGCGCTTGGAGGAGACTCTATGGTGGGGGGAAACCGGACATCCGGTTGGTAGAGGAAAAGGGATGCTGCGCTTGGAGGAGACTCTATGGTGGGGAACCGGACTTCCGGTTGGCTGCAGAATTGAATGTGGGGCTTCCGGTTAGAACCTTTGTGGCTCTTTGAGTGTTTAAGGTTGCCGACCCCTGGTATAAGGTTTCCTGCCTTAACAGGGGGTTGGACTAGAAGACCTCTGAGGTCCTTTCCAACTCTGTTATTCTATACTAGTCTGAAATCAAAAGGCATCAGCTTCAGTTCACAAAAGCTTTTCACCAAACCCGTGAGTCAGAAAAGGGGCTACCAATCCCTGTGATTGTGGGCTTCTACACACCTCCATGAAGTCTTTTCTCTGACTGGAAGCTTGAAGAGCTGCTGATAAGGTCTGGGCCGATTTTTGATCCCATCGCTGAAGTCCAAGCGTCGCGCAGAAGAAGCAGAAGGATGATCAAAGAGAGGAGAGAAAAAACCCACAGCCATCAAGAGAAGATTAGGAAACAAGCTCAACCATCACTTGTCAGTGAGATGAGTGGCGTATAAATGTAGTCTATATCTATGTCTATATCTATATCTACATCTATATCTATAACTACTACCTATCTATCTATCTATCTATCTATTATCTATCTATTATCTATCTATCTATCTATCTATCTATCTATCTATCTATCTATCTATCTATCTATATCTAAATCTAGAACTAGAACTAGAACTAGATCTAGATCTACCTACCTACCTTCCTACCTACCTACCTAAATGGCTGTGTGTGTGTGTGTGTGTGTGTGTGTGTGTCAGCATAACTCTGGAACGCCTTGAGCAATTTCAACCAAACTTGGTACACAGATGACTTACTCTCTGGAAAAATAATACTGTGGGGGTAAGACCCCTCAGTGTGTGTGTTCTGTTAAGATATACAACCTGTTGTGCCTTAAAATGGCTTCTACTGTACAGCGCATTTGAGTTGCCATGGTAAAGGCTTCACAGTACTCCATAAGGGAGCTCTCTCTGGTAAGGGGAGGAAATCTAACATTAGAAATTACGTTTGGTCCGGACATTTCCCCCCTATAAATAAATACCAGGCAATGCCAGGTTATGGGATAGTAAAATCATAAAAATATTGATTTCCTTTTCATGGCCCGGTTCTTGGAATGCTCTTTTTTTTCTGCCTGGATCAGGGGAAATTCAACACAACATGCCACCATGTTCAGAGACATCACATTATGGGACAAAATGGCAATGTTTCATTGAGAACGTTCATTTGCTGATCAGCTCAATAGAGGAATACTTCCACTGAATTCAATATGTTCTTTGAAGCTCCACCCCACTCCACTTCCAAAAATCCATTTATCAATAAGCAAAGTTTCCATGGAGAGCTTTGACACTATCGGGCATCCGTTGGCCTTCAAGTAACCATGGTTTAGAGTTCTTTTGCTGGCCACTATGGCTATCTTCAGAGGCAAGGTGACCTGATAGGCAGACCACAGTCATCTGAGCAGAGACTGTTGGGGTTCCTTATCTTTATAGCCAGGTGTCTGCCTTCTGATTGGTCCTTAGTCAAAGACCAGCCCTCGCTAACCCAAAAATCAGCTCAGCCAATCAAAAGCCAGGGCAGCTGGTTATATAGACAGGAACATCATCAGTTGCTAACGGTCTGCCTATCACAAGATAACGTCCACATCTGCTGGTGAAAGGTCATCAAATCTTGGTGTCTAGATCATGGTCTAGACAGCAAGAAGTTACTGGCCCTCAAAGTCTACACCAGTAGACGGTTTTGACACCCCTTGCTTGAAAGGAACCTTAAGGGCTCTCAAAAGCTGTTCCTCTCCAGTCTCCCCAACTATTAATGTAGCACTCTGGCTAGTTTGCAAGAAGGTTGGACTTGACCAACTGTGACTAACATTTGACCAACCTTTGACTAAACTTTGATCAACCTTGACTAACCCTTGACCAACATTTGACTAACCCTTGACCAATCTTTGACTAACCCTTGACCAACCTTGACTAACCCTTGACCAACACTTGACTATCCTTTGACCAACCTTGACTAACTTGACTAACCTTGCCTTCGTTGAGCTTCTTCCCAGGATTGGTCTCCTCGGGGTGATAGAACCATTTCACTCGGACCACCATGTTGTTTCCCCAGGATTCCCACATGCTCTGGATCCGGCCAATGTAGGGGAGGTTGGGCCTCCCTGCTGACAGAAAGACAGCACAGTCTCCAATACGGATGATCTCCTTCCCGCGGACGATGGCCTTGTAGAAGAGTTTGCGGGCTTTCCCCTTCATTCCGCGTCTCTGTGGTGGGAAAAAGCAGGGAGTTAAGAAAACTCGGGATTCCTCCACGTTTTGACTTTTCACATTCCACTAAGCTGCAGACTGGCTGACTCAGCTGTCATTGCTTGCTGGTTAAGGTAATACAGATCGTCCTTGATGTACGACCATACTTGAGGCCAACATTTCTGTCGCTAAGTGAGAGATTTGTTAAATGAGTTTTGCCCCATTTTCCCAACTTTTCTTGCCACAGCTGTTAAGTTAATAACCCGGTTGTTAAGTGAATCCAGCTTCCTCATAGACTTTGCTTGTCAGACGGTCGCAAAGGGGGATCACATGACCTAGGGACTGTCAACCCTGAAGCTGGCCTGACTGAGGCCATTTTGAGACGTCAGTGCTGACACATCAGAGAAGAGGGGTAGGGAGGGGGGAATAGTTGGGGAGTTGTAGCCAAAGCAAAATACTTTCTCGTGGGAACCAAGGACATTCCTGCAGATGCTCGGAAGGAGGAGACTGGAGTCACCTAGCAACTGGACAGCCTCCTGATTGGATCGTGTGACTGACTGTTTTGAGGAAGTGACAAACTTTCACTTTTAATTAGGTGGGAAACCGTGGGAATATTCAGAGTCGTTTTTTCACTAGTCTGTGCCAATATGAGATATCCAATCAACCTATTCTTTGAGGAAATTGCCTGCCTCAGAGTTTTATTTGCTATGAGTATGTTACTTGGAACTCTGACGGAGCAACCGTGATAAGTACATGTCAGTTGCCAAGTGTCCAAATTTTGATCACGTAATCACGGGGATGCTGCAATGGACAAAAGTGTGAAAAATGGTCATAAGACACTTTTTTCCTGTAACTTTGAATGGTCCCTAAATGAACTGTCATAAGTCAAGGGCTACCTACACTTGCTCCTGAACTAAAGAAATACTCAGAAGCTTCCTGTTCCTTAGAGTTAACCACCTTAACCAAAGTGAAGAATGTATAATTATGTAAATATAATGATGGGAATAGCTGGGGTTGTAACCAGGTCTACCTCTTGCCCCAAAATTAGGCAGGGGTGGGTGGGTTTAAAAGCACAATGACTATCTATGTATCCTTTTTTGTTCTCTTTTAAAAAAAAGGAGGAAGATAGATGCTAAAATTAAAGATGTATATTGAAAAGGAATTATAAATGCCATCAACATAAAATGGAGCTGACTCAGAAGCTGAAATACACCAAGTAAATGAGACGAAGGGTGGGAAGTAGAGGAGAAAGGGAAGGGAAGAAGAGAGGGATAGGAGAGGGGGGGGAGGAGAGAAAGGAGGAGTGGAAAGGGGAGAGAGGAAGGAGAAGTAGAGAAGAAAAGGGTGACAGAGGGAAGAAAGGAGGTAGGGAGAGGGAGGAGGGAGGGAGAAGAAAGTGATGGATAAGGTAGAAATATGGTGTATGGAGAGTAGAAGAGCCAGTGATCGTTTTTGGGAATTGATGGTAAGATGATTGATGTAAACATTTAACAATATAATATAATGTTGGTTATGTAATAGTATACATGTGGTTATATGTTATGAAAATGAAAAAAATTAAAAAACTTTTAATATATATATAAAAAGAGTCAACCATCGGTGACCTCACCTGGTGCCTTCCAGATGTGAGTTGACAATATCCAGCCACCCAACCAGGGTGGACATTGATGAAAGCGAGTGTCTACCTCAACAAAAGAGATCATGGCGAAGGACAATCCAGGTGATGGATTGGTGCTCTTACCTGGGTCGGGTTCCCAAACCACTTCCAAAGTTGCCGTGCAGGCAGGAAGGCAGCAATTTTGGGCCGGTTCTCCACCGAGGGCAGCCTCTGGCGTTTAGCTAGTTCTTTCGTGGTGGGCAAATGGATTCCTTCCCGTTTTTTGCTCCGGTTCTTGTTGCTGCTCGGTTGTTGCTTTTGCGCTACCTGTTGCTGGGGTTGTTTGGGGTTTCGGGGATGTGAAGAGGACGGAGATTTCCCTGAGGCCTTGGTGGGCTTGGCGGGGATGGTGGGCTGCGTGGAAGAGGCGCTGGGTTGGGTCTCTGCCCCCTCGTCTTCGGAGCTGCAGGAAGAGTCTTCGTCGGTTGTGGAAGAGGAAGAGGAAGAGGAGCTGGAGCTGGAGGAGGAGGTGGAGGAGGAGGAGGAGGAAGAGGAGGAGGAGGAGGAAGAAGAGGAGGAGGAGGAGGAGGAGCTACTGCTGCTGGAGGAAGAAGAGGAGGAGGAGTTTGAAGAGGAAATTGGGGTGGAGGCTCTCGAACTGGCCGAGCTGCTATCTTGTGCTCCACTCCCGTTCTTCTCCGTTTCTTCTTCTTCTCCTCCTTCAGAATCCGAGCTGCTACCGCTACTTTCTGACTCGTCCCTCGCGGGGGCCACTTCACCGTTGTCTTCTTGAGCCTTAGAAGAAGATGGAGGATCTCCACCGTTCTCAAACTTGCCTCCAAAATTAGTCGAGGGCTCTCCCTCTGCGACCTTGCTCCCGGAAGATTTCTGCTTGGGGTTTGGACAAGGCATGGCAGTGTAGCTAAGCCCTAAGATGTTCTTAGCTTCTCTCCTACTGGCCAGATTTGACTCCCCCAGCATCCTCATGGCCTCTTTGGTCTTCTTGGTCTTGGGAGACATGACCCCCTCGTGGTCCAGCTTGATCAAGATCTCACTGTCTGGGATCTTCCTCTGAGCTTTGGGAGCGGACCCAAATTCCTGTCCCTCCTCTGTGGATTTTCCTTTCTTCGATTTGACTTTCCCCGAGGAGCTGCTGGAAGGACCATATGGTCCAGGGTAGGATTCATTCCCACGAACGTTGCCGAACGCCGGTGTCTGGAAGGTGGCAGGAACCGAGCTATGGAGCTTGGCAGAAATCTTCCCTTTGCCTGCTTTGCCGTGATGCTTGTCTTCGGCTGGAGCTGGCGGAGTCCTGGAAGGATCCGGCTGGACCTTTTTGGAAGCTTGTTTGCAAACTGGCACTTCCGAGCCAAGAGAAGAGGTGGACAGCATCTCCCCCACGATGGTTTGGTCTGCCAGAACGGATTCTTCTAGAAAGCAACAGAAAGTGCAAAATGTCAACCCTGAAGCTGGTCGAAGGAAGGCTGAGTAACGCCCACAGCGTGATTGGACTATGTGACTGATCGTTTTGGGAAAGTAGATTTTTTTTTAACTTTTAATTAGGTGAAAACCGCGGGAGACTTCAGAGTTGGTTTTCACCAGATATGTGCCAATATGATAATTCCAATAAAAAAAGTATTCTTGGAGGAATCTACCTGCCTTGGAGTCTTGCTTGCTATGGATTTATTACTTGGAACCCTGACAGAACAAGAACAACTATTTGGAACAATAATCAAGCCAGAGGTTTCCACCTAAGGATTCCCGTGTTTGCAAGATAGCAGCCACAGCATCACAGGGGATGATCCATCCCCTTTGGATACACATGTACAAGAGGGTGGCGCACTGATTGCAATGCCACACCACCCATTGTGCAGAATTTTTTTAACCACACACATTTCATAGACACCCCCTGCCTAGGAGGGATTGCATGCCATGCGAGGATGCATCGCTCCTAAAACATAGCAATTTAAATCCAAAAGGTTGACAAAGACCAAGAGACGTAATCCAGGAGGACCGGAGAACAGGGTAAAAAAATGTAGAATCTCTCATTTACAAATGTATGTATATGTGTAGTTGGAGGGACGTGGTGGCTCAGTGGCTAAGACATTGAGCCTGCCAACCAGAAAGTTCGGTGATTCGAATCCTCACTGCCACGTAACAGAGTGAGCTCCCGTTACTTGCAACAGCTCCTGTCAACCTAGCAGTTCGAAAGCACATAAAAAATGCAAGTAGAAAAAAGAGGGACCACTTTTGGTGGGAAGGGAACAGCGTTCCGTGTGCCTTCGGCATTGAGTCATGCCGGCCACATGACCAAAGAGACGTCTTCAGACTCCGCTGGCTCTTCGGCTTTGAAACGGAGATGAGTACCACCCCCTAGAGTCAGGAACGGCTAGGACATATGTATGAGGGGAACCTTTACCTTTTTTATATGTAGTTAGTTAGTACGTACCTGTTTTTTGTTTCTTACTGGGCTTCCTTCCACGCCCTTTGCCTTTGGCTCCAGATTCTTCTGATTCCACCCCATTGGCTTCGTCCTTACTGGATTTACGGCTGCGGCGTCTCATGCTGGGCACCAGGAGGGCAGGAGAGGGCTCAGCACCTGTGGGGGTCAATTGCCAGATTGAGTGGGTGCTGAACCCCCACACACACTCCGCTTCCCAAAAATGAGAAGTGGATCTTCATCCGGTTGGGTTCTCAGAAGTTGGGCTTTCAAAAGGAAGGAAGGAAGGAAGGAAGGAAGGAAGGAAGGAAGGAAGGAAGGAAGGAAGGGAGAAAGGAAGGAAAGGAAGGAAGGAGGGGAAAAAAGGAAGGAAGGAGGGAGGGAAGGAAGGAAAGAAAGAAAGAAAGAAGGAGCCCACCTCATCTTGAGATACCCAAGGAGACTATTTCTCCAGGGATGTGACAAAAAACCCCAACTCACATTGGATCTTGTAATCAGGGGGGAGAAGCCGGATGTGAGATAAAGGAATCCTCCCAGTGTCCCCATCGTCAAATTCCACAGTGATCAAATTGCCATCTTCCTCTTGATCATGGACACCTGTAGACCAAAGAGGGAACAGTTGCAACTGGAGGAAAGAGGGAAAAGTGGGAGAGACCAGTAATCCTTCCTCCCCTCCTCTTGTTTTCCACATGATTGACTAGAAGGGGGGCGTTCCACCAGGTTCGCCTGGTGCGCCAATTGCGCCCCCTACTGGACCGGAGTGCCCTGCGCACGGTCACTCATGCGCTGGTGACGTCTCGCCTGGACTACTGCAATGCCCTCTACATGGGGCTTCCCTTGGGATGCATCCGGAGACTGCAGCTAGTTCAGAACGCAGTCGCGCGGGTTATCATGGGGAGTACACGTTACTCCCACGTAACACCGCTCCTGCGCGAGCTGCACTGGCTACCTGTGGCCTTTCGGGTGCGTTTCAAGGTATTGATCACTATCTTTAAAGCGCTCCATGGCGTAGGACCTAGATATCTGCAGGATCGCATCCTACCACACACGTCCCTGCGACCTATTCGCTCACACAGGGAGGGACTCCTCCTGGTGCCGTCCGCTAGGCAGTGTCAGCGGGCGACACCTAGGAGTAGGTCCTTCTCTGTGATGGGCCCAACCCTCTGGAATGACCTCCCCCCCGACATTCGAACCACCACCGACCTCCGTTCCTTCCGTCAAAAGTTAAAGACTCACCTATTTCAATCAGCTGGCCTGGCACTTTCTTAGTTTTACCTCCTGGGGATTTATTTTAATTGGGTTTGGGTTTTTAATTGGGGATGTTTTTAGGGTTTTAGAATATATTTATTTCTTGTACAGCCTATCTCCTCCATCCAAATGCATTTAATTGTTTTATGATTGTATTTTTATCTGCATTGACTGTACACCGCCCCGAGTCCCTTTTTGGGAGAGGGGGCGGTCTAGAAATCCAAGAAATAAATAAATAAATAAATAATAATAATAATAATAATAATAATAATAATAATAATAATAATAATAATAGAAATCTGCTGAACAGTAACGACAGTGAACTATATTCACTTATACAATTTTTCAAATCTCTTTTAAGACACGTGAGGGCAGCAAATTCCGTCAAGGTTTGAGGCAGCGTGGACTTACCTCGGACAACCGTCCCTGGGTAGAGGCATCGGTACTGTTGGCTCCAATAGGCAGCTATTCGTGCACCTTCTGGGAGGAATCGCACGGAAGGGGGTTTCACATCTATGATCTGAATGGGGAGAAGATTCAAGAGCTGAAGGATGGAAGAATCGGGGACAAATTGCCAATGACAGCGGTAAAAGAGGCCCTCCACCAGCCACTACCTGCATTAGAATATTCTCTAAGGAAGACAAGTTTGAATTGTAGTCAATCAATCAGAAAAGAGCTGGAAGGGACCTTGGAGGTCCTCAAGTCCAACCCTCTGCTCAAACCAGGAGACTCTATACCACTTCAGACAAGTGGTTGGGTATATGTCTCAGGGAGAAAAGGGAAGGAGAGAAAAGAAAGGAGGGGTGGAAGGGAGGAGAAAAGGGAGGGAGAGAAAGAAGGAAAGACAGAAAGGAAGGATAGAAACAATAGCAATTGTTCTGACCCAGGCTTCCTTAGAAAGCAGTCAGCAAGGCAAACAGACTTTCCGAGGAATGTTTATCCACACGAACCTTATCTCGTTTGGAGAGCTGCCAGATAACTAGTTTCCAAACTCAGGGCAAGGCAAAACTTGGCACAGAGTCTCTTATAGTCACAAACAGAACTTTCCACTCTTGAAATGACGGAAGGAACGAATTGCTTCCTGCAAAAGCCCCCTCCCCATTCGCTCCTCTTTTGTGGGAGGGGCCAATCACCTCCAAGGTGTGGCTTTACTCCCAAGTCGACCCTGCTTTCGTAGTTGTTCTTGTCTTCTGGCCGCTCTGCCCATGCGCACACTGGGAACAGGCTCCAGCTGTTCCTCTGCTTCACTGCTGTCTATCTCCTTCTCTGCCTCCGACACAGAGCCTTCCTCTGAGCTTTCCTCAGTCCCCAGGACTGGCCCCTGTTCCTCCCCAACCTCCTCACTGTCCGACTCTGCTGCCAGCTCTTCTGGCCACCAGCGGGCCACAACAGCAATAGCCATAGCGCTTAGACTTATATACCACTTCATAGTCTTTTACAGCTCTCTCTAAGCAGTTTACAGAGTCAGCCTATTGCCACCAACAATCTGGGTCATCATTTTACTGACCTCGGAAGGATGGAAGTCTAAGTCCACCTTGAACCGGTCAGGATCGAACTCTTTGCAGTGAGCAGAGTCAGCCTGCAATCTACTGCTTTCTAACCCATGCGCCATCACGGCTCTTTTATCATCTGGTAAGTGAGGAGAGTTCCTTTCACGTTTCTAAGTTTCTTCCTCCCCCCGTTATTCAGCTGTGGGCTCTCCCATCTCTTACCTACTCGTTCCCTAAGTAGCACCTCTTCCCCTTTCTCCTACGTTCGTTCCCACGTGCTATTAACCACCAAGGCCACCAACTTACCGCTTCCTGCAGCAACTGTTCCAAGCAGTAAATGTGTGGCCGGTTTCCTCGCTCGCCTTCCACAACCACCCGGTATCTGAAATAAATACAACCACTTTTTTAAAGCCCACAAAATAGAACAAAAAATTATTTCAAATTAAAATATACATATATATCAAAGAGTCTTCGTTAGGCTCACAGAAACTAAGACGGAGAAAGTCCTTTGCTTACATGTCAGGAGAATGAACGGTTTTGACGTGCCCGGCGTAGAGTAACTTGTCATCCATGGGGATAAGGACCTTCAAGCCATCCTTCAGTTCGTCTTTGTCAATGATGCAAGAACGAGGAGCTGCAAGAGAAGCAGAGCTGAGTGTGGGGACTCGCTGTGGGCTACGCCCTCTCTTATCTGACAGTTGCTAGGCAGAACTTCTTCCCTGCTTCCTTCTCCCAAGGTCTTTCTCAAACACTATCACATCTACCCACCTGGAGTCAGGGGCCTTTCCAGAAGGAGGTTCAAGGGAATGTTCTCGTCCTCGGAGAAGCTGCTGTCTTGGTTGGGTTCAAAGTCTTCTTCAGCGGCCATGCTTTCCATAAGTTTGCTCACGGCTCCTCCTTTCCCTCGGATCTACAACGAAATCAGATTTATTATTCTACTTGCACGCTTTGGAATCCATCAACTGGATGGATATGAAGTCTCGGCCTCAGGCTAGAGTGACCATGTGGCCCAGTGGTGACATTCAAATTTTTTTACTACCGGTTCTGTGGGCATGGCTTGGTGGGTGTGGTGTGGCTTGGTGGGCATGGCAGGGGAAGGATACTGCAAAAATCTCCATTCTCTCTGCACTCTGGGGCCAGCCGGAGGTGGCATTTGCCGGTTATCTCAACTACTCAAAATCTCTGCTACCGGTTCTCCGAACTACTCAAAATTTCTTCTACCAGTTCTTCAAACTACTCAAAATTTCCGCTACCAGTTCTTCAAACTACTCAAAATTTCTGCTACCAGTTCTTCAAACTACTCAAAATTTCCACTACTGGTTCTCTGAACTACTCAAAATTCCCACTACTGGTTCTCCGAACTACTCAAAATTTCTTCTACCAGTTCTTCAAACTACTCAAAATTTCTGCTACCAGTTCTTCAAACTACTCAAAATTTCTGCTACCAGTTCTTCAAACTACTCAAAATTTCCACTACTGGTTCTCCGAACTACTCAAAATTCCCACTACTGGTTCTCCGAACTACTCAAAATTTCTGCTACCAGTTCTTCAAACTACTCAAAATTTCCGCTACCAGTTCTCCGAACTACTCAAAATTTCCGCTACCGGTTCTCCGAACTACTCAAAATTTCTGCTACCAGTTCTCTGAACTACTCAAAATTTCTTCTACCGGTTCTCCAAACTACTCAAAATTTCCACTACTGGTTCTCCGAACTACTCAAAATTTCTGCTACCAGTTCTTCAAACTACTCAAAATTTCCGCTACCAGTTCTCCGAACTACTCAAAATTTCTGCTACCAGTTCTCTGAACTACTCAAAATTTCTTCTACCGGTTCTCCAAACTACTCAAAATTTCCACTACTGGTTCTCCGAACTACTCAAAATTTCTGCTACCAGTTCTTCAAACTACTCAAAATTTCCGCTACCAGTTCTCCGAACTACTCAAAATTTCCGCTACCGGTTCTCCGAACTACTCAAAATTTCTTCTACCGGTTCTCAAAACTACTCAAAATTTCCACTACTGGTTCTCCGAACTACTCAAAATTTCTGCTACCAGTTCTTCAAACTACTAAAAATTTCTGCTACCGGTTCTCTGAACTACTCAAAATTTCTGCTACCAGTTCTTCAAACTACTCAAAATTTCTGCTACCAGTTCTTCAAACTACTCAAAATTCCCACTACTGGTTCTCCGAACTACTCAAAATCTCTGCTACCGGTTCTTCGAACTACTCAAAATTTCTGCTACCGGTTCTCCAAACTACTCAAAATTTCCGCTACCAGTTCTCCAAACTACTCAAAATTTCCGCTACCAGTTCTTCAAACTACTCAAAATTTCTGCTACCAGTTCTTCAAACTACTCAAAATTTCCACTACTGGTTCTCTGAACTACTCAAAATTCCCACTACTGGTTCTCCGAACTACTCAAAATCTCTGCTACCGGTTCTTCGAACTACTCAAAATTTCTGCTACCGGTTCTCCGAACTACTCAAAATTTCTGCTACCAGTTCTTCAAACTACTAAAAATTTCTGCTACCAGTTCTTCAAACTACTCAAAATTTCCACTACTGGTTCTCTGAACTACTCAAAATTCCCACTACTGGTTCTCCGAACTACTCAAAATCTCTGCTACCGGTTCTTCGAACTACTCAAAATTTCCACTACTGGTTCTCCGAACTACTCAAAATTTCCGCTACCGGTTCTCCAGAACCTGTCAGAACCTGCTGGATTTCACCCCTGATGTGGCCTAATGGCTACAAGTGTCTGCCTTGGATTCAGGTTTGGCACAAAGTTCTTGCTTCATTGGGGGACAGCTGGTGGAGGGCAGAAATGGGGTGAGTCCCCTTTTCTTCCTGGCTCTGCTTCTCACCTCCTTCTTTGCCTCTTTAGTCTTAGCTTTGCCCTTGCTCTTCTTGTTGGAGGTCAAAGAGTTGGCCAAGCTGGCACGCAGATCCGGCAGGGAGCTGGCGATGCCCAGAGGAGAAAGCGAAGAGGAGGAAGAAGAGGATGAGCCAGAGGAAGAGCAGACGGTCCCGTCTTTATTTTTCTTCTTCTGCAAAACAAAAGGAGAAAGATACAGAGAAGGTAACAGACTGTTGGCTTGGGGAGAGAGAGAAAAGAGAGAGAAAGAGAATGGAAAAGGAAGGAGAGAGAAAGAAAGAGAGAGAGAAGGAAGGAAAGAGAGAGAAAAAGAAAAAGAGAAGGAAGGAAGGGAAAGCCAAAGGGGGAGGGAGGGGGGAAGGAAGGACAGAAGGTGAAAAAGAGAGAAGGAGAAGGAGAGAGAAGGAAAGAAAGGAGAGAGAAAGAAAAAGGGAAGGAAGGGGAAGGGGAAAGAGAGTGAGAGGAAGAAAGAGAAAAAGAGATGGGAAGGAAGGAAAGAAAGAAAGAAAGAAAAAGAGAGAAAGACAAAGGGAAGAAAGGGAAAGGAAGGAAAGAAAGTAGGAAGGATTGATTTTTGCTCCAACTTGTCTTTCATGGAAAAAATGTTCTTTTAATTTTCCTTCCTTCCTCCTCCTCCCCCTCCTCCTCCTCCTTATTATTATTATTATTATCTTCCCATTTGGGGGGGTCATCTTTTTTTCCTACCAACGTTCCTCTCACCCCCTCTCAACCCCCACCCACCCACCCCACCTCACCCACCCCCAGTTCCTACCTTGCTCAGTTCTTTCCTCTCCTTCCCCTTGCTCCCTTCCTTCTTGGGGCTCAAAAGGTTCCCTCCCTTCAGGCAACGTCCATTTTTGGAAACCGGAATCGAGCTGGCTGAGGCGGTGGAGGCCAAGCCGGCTGAAGTGGTCGCATCGTGGAGGAAGATCCTTTCGCTTCGGCGGCGATTCCAAGGATCGTCGTCGTTGACCTCCAGCCCAAATTCGAAACTCAGGTCTTTGGGCGACCTGAATTTCTTCAGCTTCCGGCTCTTCTCAGGCGCCATCTTGGTCTTGTCCAAGGTGTTGCCCGTGGAGGCCTCCATGGCGCTCGCAGATGGACCTTGATCTAGAGATCCTTTCTTCCCATGCAGTAAACCCGCTGGGGATTTCTTCCGGATCTTCACATCGCTTTCGGAGTCGGTATATTCAAACTCGGTCCCTAAAGGCGGAATAAAAAGGATCTGTCAGCCAGAGGAGACACCCCATGAAATATCGTCCGGGATGAAGTTGGAGGACTCAGCTCCTGCTTTCCATGCCTCAAAGTCACAAAAAAAACCCAAAAAGAAATGGATTTGAGTTTAGGCTGGCGATGGCAACTTCAAGAGGCTTTAAACATTTTGCTACCAAGAGCAGAACCTGTAAGAATCGCACGTGAGAACTAAGGATTTCCCCCACCTCCTTTCGGAAGGATTTGGCTGTGCCTCAGTTTTCCCAGCTACTGGGAGGAAATCCCCTTCTGATCCCTGAAACTCTCTCCCTCCACAGTTCCACCTCTTGGAAATCCCCCCTCTCCCCCACCAACCCGCTTATCACCTTGGCCTTTCCCTTCTCTTCCAAAGCGCAGGCTTTCCAAAGGTGTCCGGACTACAACTTCCACGGGGCTGTTGGGAATTCAGGGAGGGAGCCAGGAGAGGGAAGGATGGGAGAGATTGCTCTCTTTTCCAAGGATTGATTTGGGGAAAGGGCTGCAGGTCCATCCATCTTCCCGTGGAAAACAACCCTTCCCATTCCAAAACCACTTAGAGAGGAGGAGGAGGAGGAGGAGGAGGAGGAGGAGGAGAGGAGGAGGAGGAGGAGGAAGGGGGGGAGGAGGAGGAGGAGAAGAACAGGCCTAGGTTACTATTATCTTGCATTAAGTAGTTTGGGGTGAGAACAGATCTAACTTGGAAGGATGCTGCCTTCGGGGCAGTTTTGCTATTGGAGAAGCACAAAGGGATTAAAAAGTGACATTTTAATTATTCACGTCAGCAAGACCTGGGGGAGGGGTGAAATGAGTTGGGGGGGGGGAGGCGGAAACCAGAGAGATTTCTGCCGATATTCTCAGGAGTGAATTGCTTGGGTCCCACGCATATTGAAATATGCAAACTCCAGATTAATTAATGGAGTTGATTGAAACTCTTCTGATTTAATTGGGAGCAGTGAAGGTATTTCAACCATAGTTGGATTTTTTTCTTTCGTCCCGATTAACAAAGAAAATCAACCCCTTCTCTTAATTCTCTCCAGAGAGCCCCATTCTCAAGAGTCCTTACTTAGACTGATCTCAGAAGCTAAGCAGGATTAGTCCGCTTGAGTGCTTGGATGGGAGGTGAGCTAGAAACCTTGGTGCCGCAGGGTTAGATGTGCTAGGGGTTTAAGGGTGCAAAAAGTTATCAAAGCTGGGGTTGGCATTCATGGGTGGAAAAACCTATGGTCTTCTGAACATCAATGCATGGAGGTGGACATCAATCATTTGGTCTTAGACTGGGTTTGACATTAGTCTTGCCCCAATGTATGGCTTTGAAAGTTGGACCATAAGGAAGGCTGAGCGCCAAAGAATGGAGGCCTTTGAACTCTGGTGCTGGAGAAGACTCCTGCATTGAGTCCCTTGGACTGCAAGGTGATCTAACCGGTCAGTCCTAAAGGAGATCAACCCTGGCTGCTCTTTAGAAGGCCAGATCCTGAAGAGGAAACTCCAATACTTTGGCCACCTGATGAGAAGGAAGGACTCCCTGGAGAAGAGCCTCATGCTGGGAACCATGGAGGGCAAAAGAAAAAGGGGATGACAGACAATGAAGTGGCTGGATGGAGTCACCGAAGCAGTTGGCATGAGCTTAAATGAACTCCAGAGGGTGATAGAGGATAGGAAGGCCTGGAGGAACGTCCATGGGGTCTCAATGGGTCAGACACAACTTCGCAACTAACAACAACAAAAGTAGGGTAGACAGTTTGAATGGTGGCCTATCTGGTGCAACTCCATTTCTTCAATCTTTGATGATTGAAAAATCTTGTTGAGGCCTAGATGCCACCAACATTTCCATCCTCAACTAACCCCACGTCAGTCAGTCGGGTCACTTCACATACCCAACAGTCTTTCTTCCTTCTTCTTGGCTTTCTGTTTGGCTTCCAGTTGGACGAGGGACACTGAAGGCCCAACGATGGGACTTGGGATGGCGCTGGCTGCAAATCTGGCCAGGAGTCCCAAGCCACTTTCATCCAAAGCTGATGGGGAAAGCCTCTCATTGACCATTGCCCCATAGCCTTCCATTTCTTCTTCTTCTTCATCGTCATCTTCTTCTTCCTCCTCCTCCTCCTCCTCTTCTTCTTCCGAGCTAGAATCTGAAGGTGACAAGATGAGAAACACTCATAAACCTGCAACCAGGATTCAAATCATACCATTGTTTACCCCAATGGATTTCAATACCCTTCCATGCATCCCTTTCCGATTACAAAAGGCCCATAAATTTTGGACTCCAGACTCCAAGTCTTGCCACCAGAAGATTCTCAGCACAAGGAAAGGTCTTGCAAAAGGCGATGGGAACGCAGAAGACCTCCTTCCATTTTCCTTCCTTCCCAGGGATCCATGGCAACCAAAACCACTTATCTATCCCTGGCCCTCAAAACCCATGGATGATACGGAGGTAAGATCTTTCCATCTAAGTTGGAGGCTATCTCAGTTCTCAAGAACACAATTCTGCAAAGGCTTGCTAGGCACACAGAACAACCATCTTCCAAAATTTCATACAGATGCAGAAAAGCAGTTCTATTGAGAAGTTCTCCTCTGGGGACATCTCTGCTTTGCTTTTTAGAAGACCAGAAAATAAGGACCTACTTCTTAAGAGTTGCAAAAAGAGGGGAGAAGATCTCCGGATCTAAGGAAACCTTAGACAAAGGGATCTCCAGAAAATGTCCATGAAATAAAACTTCGTATCTCCCCACCCAGTTCTTGCTACTGACTACAAGGAGTAAGGAGGGGAAAGAAAACGAGGAATAAAATGCCCAATGATACAATTGATACCAAACTCAGCTTTCGAAATATAGAGAAGAATTTTGTTTCCCAACGGAGGAGAAGGGCTTTCCGTGAAAAACACAGAATTGTTTCTTTTTTTTAAAAAGGCAGAGATAATCTAGGATCATCTTCTCCAAACTGGCACCTCTTTGATGTTCTGGACTTCAAGTCCCATAATCCCCGAGCAAGATGTCAACATGAACTCTTGGAAACTTTCTCCACCTTTCTTTGGACAGGCCAACAACAACAACAACAACAAAAATACACACATACACAAAACAGCCAGGACATCATTCAGTACCGTGATAACACTTCCTGCTTTATCTAATTGGAGCAATTATGGACACTTGCTTCAGAATTTCTGGACACATTTCAAAATGTGGTTGAACCAAACGGATCAAGGAAGGATGGCATTTGGGAATAACGGCTTACAAAAATTAGCCTGTATCCAACAGGAAAGTGAAATTACACAACATCGGGATTGAAATAAAGTCACACCTAATCGGGACTATCTGTGGGGACCTTGGTGCTCTCTGAGCCGGGGGGGGGGGATTTTAACACTACTAGCAAAATACACCACAGTACATCAGCTTTTAGGCAACACAATGAAACTGACCTGACAGATCTCTTCTGGGATTTCCCAACCCTTTGTATCTGCAGCATGATATTTATTCCATTTTTTGAAAAGACACGGCTAACATTTCCATAAATGTATTTGGGTCAGTTTACAGCTCTACATGCATTGAATTAAAGGAATACACCCGGGCTGCACATTTTAACGTCTTCCTTCTCTCTCTAGGACATCTTTTGCTAGCCTACACAAATGCATTTTTTTAAAATTAAAGAACGGGCATTGAAAAAAAAAAACCAGACATTTATAAATCACATGCAACAATTCTGTCTTGGCAGTTAAGCTTTGTGCATCAATTGTATTTTTTTTTCTGTTGGAGAGAAACCTATCCAGGGGGGAAAAAAATTAGCTATGTCTTTTTCCTGATTGAGTTGCATGGTTCACACAAGCCATTTTGGGTTTCATCGGAAGAAGAGATTGGCTGCCAAAATTTCCCTCTGAGCCAGAAATGAATGATTTCTCACCCTTGAACCATGAGGACTAGTAACCTATTGGTTTAAAGGATTGAAAACTCGGACATGGATCAAGATTCCAGCAAGGTAGTTTGGCATGCAATCTGTTACAGGTAGCCATGAATGGAATACATTTCCCTGGTTGGCACAGAAGGGTCAGATTTTCTTGCCGTACTTTCAATTCAGGCTTCAAAACTCAGCAGTAAAAAAAAATAAATGAAGAAAATAATACTTTGGTTAAACAGCAGACAGACATTTGTTAAATTACTACATAAGGCAACAAGATGACTAGAAGCAGCATGGCTTAGGAATGACAGGAGAATAAGCAGGTAGCAAAAAAAGCACACTGAAGATTAATTTGGCACCGTTAAATATATACGCATATATATATATATTTAACACTTACACATGAGACCAAACACAGCACAGTTATCATAAATGTTGCAAACAAACCTAGGAAGCTTAGAGGCAGGCAGATTTGAGACAGCTGTTGACCTCCACATCTGGTTCGCTTCGGCCTGTCCAAATTCCCATGGTTACCTTTACTGCCGAATTGGACAGTAGGCGCTTTTGCAAAAAAAAAAAGCAAAGACATTTGCGTGTCTTTTTCTTGGGTGCATTTTCACAGCGCTGACGCCAGAAGAGGGTTTACTTGATCCCTGCTACTTATCCCCAGGATTATACCTTTTTTTTTAAAAAAACACGATCGTTAAATATTCTGGAGGATGGGTCTCCTTCTTCTTGGATCCATTCTAGAGAACTTTGCAAAGGGGGTGGGGGGGGATGGAGGGGACAAGTTTGCAAATGGCCTTCTCCAGAAAAAAAAGGGGGGGGGATAGAATCTCAAAGGGGGAAAAAAATTACAGTGTTTTTTGCCAGAAAATAGCAATAGCGCTTAGACTTATAAACCGCTTTGCAATGCTTTACAGCCCCCTCGAAGCGGTTTACAGAGTCAGCCTCTTGCCCCCAACGATCTGGGTCCTCATTTTACCCTCCTCGGAAGGATGGAAGACTGAGTTGACCTGCAGCCGATCAGGATCGAACTGCTGGCAGTCGGCAGAGTCAGCCTGCAATACTACATTGTAACCACTGCGCCGCCACAGCTCTTAGTACTAATGTACAAAATAACGTGCATGGCCGTTTTAGCCTGTGATGTAAACATCCACCATGCAAGGTAGCAGGAAGAGCAAACACCCTTCTGTAGTCGAGAGCCAACGGCCGTTCCTGTTCAGGAGTTCCAAAAGTAGAATGGGAGGAACAAGGAGACTACCCAAACTCAAATTTCTCCGGTCTCAGAATCCCCTCAATTTAGATTGGGAAGATGAAGAAGAAAATACCATGGATGGAATCCAGCTTGTTGACGAACGCTCCCAAACTCCTGGCCATCCCTTGGTCCCCACCATCCTTTTGAAACTCCCGGAAAGGATGTCGAAATGTCTTCTCCAAAGTCCCCACCCTCCTCTTGGTCCTTCTTCAAACCCAGGTGGGACTCCAGCATTTGGAAGGAGGGGACCCCAGTTCCATCATTGCAAAAATTGCCAAGCTTTTACAGAGGAGAGAAAGAGAGAAAGCTAATTTTGCCTACCTACATGATAAGGCTCACAGATTTATTTATTTATTTTTTGCGCTGAGCGGTGGAGGCGGGAGAGCGAATGTGAGAGAGCGACAGAGACACTCAAAGCATCATGAGTAGGGACCAGGGGTGAGAGGTTGGGTCAAGCAGCTGCAAGGAGAGTGAAAGCAAGCTTGAAAAGCTGAGGTTATTAATGGTTTTAGTAAAATCAGGAAAAGGCATTAGCAAAGCTATTACACAAATATCCCTTAAAACAAACTTCCAAAGAAAACATGTCGATCTAGATATATATATATATATATTTCGGCACAGACTTTTTTTTTCTTTTTTGGCAAAAAAAAAAAAGATTCAATTTCTCCCACCCTCCCTCCCTCTTATTCCACCCCCCTCCCCCACAGACAAGACCCGTTTGTGCACATAGGATTGAATTTTTTTTTTATCGATTTGGCTCCCGCCGACTCTAATTTGCAAGGTGAAATGGGTTGCCGCTCAGAAAGGAAACAGAATTGGAAGATTGCCAAAAAAAGGGAAGTGCTATCCAAATGAGGTCAAAAAGGCAAAAATAGCATCCTGGTTGTGTGTGTGTGTGTGTATGTGTGTTTGTGTGTTTGTGTGTCTATGCAAACATACACTCAATTTTGGGGGCTTCAAGAGTCAAAACAATAGCACCGCAAGTTCAGATGTCCCAGTTACTTAGAAAGCAATCCCACAGAATGCAATGAGGCTTGTATTCAGCTACGCCTACATCGTATTCCAGCTTTTAAGGAGAGTTAGTGAGGAGTTGGGCAGCCAATAAATTCAAAATCCATCCATCCATCAACCAATCAACCAATCAGCTAGGACGGTTTTCGTTGAGGTCTAACTTTTTTTCTCTCTCAATCCCTCTCTTGCTTCTGGGAGTTTATTTAGTTCTATTGTATTTATTTATTTCATTGGAGAAGTTCTCCAGGATTATTTTGTCCATTCAGACAAAGAGCAGCTGGTGGAATGGTTAACAAAAATCCAGGAGATCTTATCATGGTCGGTCTACTCAAAGTCAAGAGACTCTTGGCTTCCAAGCCTTAGCAGAGCTACCCCGCTCGTAAGGATCTCTTCAAACAGTAAAAAAAATTATCAGTCATAATGATGAGCATATCAAATAAAATCCCATTCTTGAAGAATGCAGTGGCCAAAGAGTAACTCGGAGCTGCCAAGAAAACACCAAGGCGAGGTCTATCAAATCAGGAGTTGTTGAGCTCCAGAATGGAGATAATTCAATTTTTGGGGGTGAGGGGGGGAATTATTATTAATTACTTCTACATGCCTCCATCTACCTAACCAAGTGAAGTGCACACATTTAGGAAAAGAGAAGAGAGCAAAAAGAGGCAAAAGGAAGGAAGGAAGGTCAAGGATAGGAGACTTAGCTGATAGAAACCCATCTCTTTGTTAGCCTGTCTTAAGCCTAAAAGATAAAAAGTTCCTCTCGCACATATGTGCTAGTTGTTCCTGACTCTAGGGGGCGGTGATCCATCTCTGTTTCAAAGTCAAACAGCCAGAGCTGTCCGAAGACATCTTCGTGGTCATGTGGCTGGCATGACTCAATGCCAAAGGCGCACGGAACGCTGTTACCTTCCCACCGAAGAGGGTCCCTATTTTTCTACTTGCATTTTTTGCGTGCTTTCGAACTGCTAGGTTGGCAGAAGCTGGGACAAATCACAGGAGCTCACTTCGTTACGTATTGCTAGGGATTCGAACCACCAAACTGCCGACCTTTCTGATCGACAAGCTCAGCGTCTTAGCCACTGAGCCACCTTAGCCACCCTTAGTCTTAAGCCTAAGGACACCTTATTTCGTCTTTTCTATTATGATCAAAGTGGTCAAAAGGGAGTTGGGTAGGAGGATAACGTGGCCCTTTTCAGAAGCATGGCCTCATTTCTTGATTTTCCCAAAGAGCGGATCTAGCAAAAGAAAAAAGAAAAGAACTGCATTTTTCTTCATCCTCCTCTTTTAACGACCCCATAATCCCTTGTGGGGTGGAGTCTTGGGCAACTGAAAGGAACGGAGAGTTTAGTGGCCAGATACCCTTCCTGTCGCCGATGAGGAGCTATATCCAGCAGATATATTCTCTCTGTAATATTAAATCCCATTTAAGTCATCGCTTTTGCTCTTCGTAAGCTGGTGGTCTGAAATCATCCTTCATTTCTTTTCAAGTTGAATTAATCGGGAGGAGAAATGAAAGAGACTGAACCTTTTCTTACACTCTCATTTGGAGGTGACCAAGATACGGGCGTTTCATGGATGGAATTGAAAACCATTAAGGTTTCGAAGCACAATGAGGGTTTGTGAGTGTGTGTGTGTGTGTCTGCGTTTTTGGCAAAATAAAAAAGCCATTTGTAAAAAATAATATATAATTATATATATTATAAAAAATGCAACAGTATGTATACAAGGGATAAAACGGCCCAACTCACTCTACCATAATTTACGCACAACCTACGAAGCTGCGCTCGGTTTTTAAAGGAAAGACGAGACAAGCGGATAAAGATTTGTTTGCCTGTTTCCTCCTGCAAAGTAGAGAATTGAAGCCAGGGATATTTGAATAATAGGAAACGCATCACAATTTGGTTAATTGCTTTTTTTTGGTTGTTGCTGCTGTTTTTGTTTTCCCCTAAATCTTTTGGGAATGAGGTGAGACAGCGAGATGGAGTGAAGCATCAAGCTACCTGAAGAGACACAGCAAGAGAGACAAGGCAGACGGTTTTAGTTAAAAACAAACTGGATATTTTTAATAAAAAGCTTGGTACCAAAAATTGTAGTACAAACATCTCAGCGGGTTGGGGTGGGGGTGGGGATGGGGGGGTGGGGGAAAGGGGCACACCCACACAACAGATATTCTAATTTACACAGTTCCTCTCCCATGCCCTCTAACACATGCCAAAAGTAAATTTGGAAAGGGGAAAAAAGAAAAATAAGCCACATATAACAACAGCGATGGCAACAAGAAATGACGTTTCTCTTTTTAAAAAGAAAAAATAAGAAAAGAAATACCGTGTTTCCCCAAAAATAAGACAGGGTCTGATTTTCTTTCGACCCCCGAAATATGCGCTTGGCCTTATTTTTGGGGAGGTCTGATTATTTTTGAGGTGCAGGAGGCGGCGAGCGTGGTCACCTCGTGGCTGCTGAGGGCTTGTTTTAGCTCATGAGCTCCAAAGCCCGATCGGGCTTATTATCCAGGGAGGTCTTATTTTCGGGGAAACAGGTTAGAAAAAGTGTACTTGTGTGCAGAAAAAGAGACTGGAGCACTCTTGAGAGAGCTGATCAGGAACAAAATAAGTGTGTGACACGAGGAGTTTTGTTGGCGTAGGTAAGACTAGTCATCCATCATAAGCTACCCAAAAAAGTCTTCTATGGCACCAACGAGTTGACCATCCACCAGGACCATTCCAAATGGCCAATCAACCACCCACCTCCCTTCCTTTTTCTCCTTCCCACTCACTCAAACCTAGACATTCGGGGGTTGGGTTTTTTGTGTTATAAGGTAGTAACCTTGATCGAACGAGTCCTCCGAAGAATCACTGTACGACGATCCAGCTTTGATCTCTCGGGAGAGTAAACAAAATTCCTGCTTTCTATTTGCAGCCAGTTTAGATTTGAGAGTCCTAGTAGAGGGGACGGTCTTCTTTCTGGCTTTGAAGATGTCGGAGATCCTGTTGCATTTAGGGGCCATTACACTATAGAGGCCAGAAGGTCTCATCCTGTCTCCGGTCGTGGAATGAGAAGACCAATCATCCTTCAGGGATTCCTCCTCTTCCTCAAAATCTGTATCTGGGGTCAATTAGTTATTGTTTTTTTTTTTTAAGAAAAAGAAACACAAACATCATTGCCAACGTTAAGCATTGTCTGTGGAGATTCCCTGTCGTCCAGGTGCTTTTTCTTACAAGGCAACTGGACTTCGCTTCTCCTTCAAGACGTTTTGCTTCTCACCCAAGGAGCATCTTCAGTTCTGATTGAAGGGTGGAGGATGGAAGATGTCTGTAGCACGAAGCAGAGTCCTGGTCCCGACAAAACCCCGTTTTATTAAACTAATGTGATTTCCTCTCATTCACCTTGTGCAAGGTGTGACAAACAGTCTTTCAAAGGAGTATTTATGACTACAGACCTTATCTAGCTTGGAAAACTGCCAGGTCAATATTTTCCAAATGAGGTGCTGTGCAAGGAAAGGCTGGGCACAGAGTCTCTGAGATTCACGGACAGATCTTCACACTCCTGAAACGAATCTAACGACCGAACGAACAAATTGTTTCCTGCAAAAGCCCCCTCCCCTTTCACTCCTCTTTTATGTCCTATGGGAGGGGCCAATCACCTTCCACCTGTGACTTTACTCCCAAGTCGACCCTGATTTCTTAGCTGTTCTTTTCTTCTGGCAGCTCTGCGCATGCGCACACTGGGAACAGGCTCCAGCTGTCCCTCTGCCTCACTGCTGTCTAACTCTGAAGGCAGCTGAGAACTGCCAGACGGCCTCGGCCCCCTCTCTGCCTCTGACACAGAGCCCACGTCCGAGCCTTCCCCAGACTCCAGGACTGGCCCATGCCCCTCCCCAACCTGCTCACTGTCCGACTCTGCCCCCAGCTCCGCTGGTGGTCCACAACAGTGATACCGAGGGCACAAATGAACCTCCAAGAGGCCTTCAATGACTCTTAGAGAGACTACTAATGACCAGAAGACTGCAAGGAATATAAATCCTTCCATCTTCCACCACATTCAATCAGAACTGAAGAAGTTCGTTGGATGAAAAGCGAAACGTTTTCAAGAAAGAACAAAGTCTAGTTGTCTTTGGGACAACTTTAAGCACTGCACCAGACATCAGACTATGGAAGAGAATTAGAAAATGGCGGCTTGGCACCCTGATTCCATGTTCAGCACCCAGCACCTCCAGTCCAATAGACAACCTGGTTGCCTCTATTAGTCACATCCAATTCAAGTGTGGTTGTCCTTTATTCAAAGTTCAATGGCCGCCCTTAAATCTTTGAGGGACATGTCTATCCTGCTCTAAAAGACAGACCAGTCCAGACCAAGAATTAAACTGACACCATTAAAATCACATTAACATTCAGTGCATTCACTGCAATTATTCTGATTATTTCCCATCTGTTTTAATAATTTTTCTAGTCTGCCACATTCAAAGTAACAATTCAGGTGTGTGTGTGTGTGTGTGTGTCAGGAAAAGGACCGTAGAAGAGGTATCCCTGAATCTGAAGGATCAGGATGCAAATTATGGGAAAGGCTTGCAAATCCTGTCACCAGGATCTTTATTAATATTATATTATTATATTACTGGTAATATCCAAATCAGTCTTTGTCATATCCAGGAAAAATAACAGGAATGTGCAGCATTCCTCCTCTTAAATCAGACTAAAGGATAGCAGTGTTCCAGTATCTCAGGGGCTGCCACAAAGAAGAGCGGGTCAAACTATTCTCCAAAGCACCTGAAGGCAGGATAAGAAGCCTTGGATGGAAATTAATCAAGGAGAGAAGCAACCTAGAACTAAGGAGACATTTCCAGACCGTGAGGACAATTAAATCAGTGGAACGCCTTATCTCCAGAAGTTGTGGGCGCTCCATCAATGGAGATTTCCAAGAAGAGATTGGACAATCATTTAGAAGGCCTCCTGCTTGACCAGGAAGTTGGACTAGAGGGCCTCCAAGGTCCCTACCAACTTGGTTATTCTGTTAAAGACAAGTCCACCAAAACCAGCGAGGAGAAGAAACGGAAAGTTACTTACTGTAGGAATAACTGCTCACTTCGGATATCGCAGGTGAGTTGGAAACCTTCAGGTGGTGACCTTTCATTTTTAGCCCCACCTCCAACTTCTTCATTTTGACCGCCATTTTGTTTTTACCTTCTTTAGAGGCTTTCAGGGAGAAGCTGAGGCTTTTAGCCAAGTTCTTTTTGGCATCCTTGCCAAACAAGGCACCGTGGGGGGACGACAGGTATTGGTTGTTGTAGCAGCCGCCATTTTTCTGCCTCCCTCTCGACCCATCCGCAAACTTGAACGGGGATTTCAGTTTGCTGCGCCGGGTGAGCGACAGGGCTTTGTCGAGCTTGCTCATCAGTTGCTCCTGATCACAGGCCAGCTTCTTCTTCTTAATCTTCAGCTGCAAAAAGAGAGAGAGAGAGAGAGAAGGGGGAAAAGGAGAGAGAGGAAGAATGAGCAGAAATGGAAGAAAACAAAGGAAGTCACGCAAGGAATGACTTCTTCATCCAGATATCCGCCCCCCTCGGGGAGAGGGGGCGGTTTATCAATCGAATAAATAGAATATCTCAAAGTGGAAACCACTAGGCCATGGGTTGGCAAACTTAAACACTCAAAGAGCCATTTGGACCCATTTCCCACAGAAGAGAAAACACCAGGAGCCACAAAGGTCCCAACCGGAAGCCCACTGTCCAATTCTGGAGCTGACCGGAAGTTCAGTTCGCCTACCATAGAGTCTCCTCCTAGCGCGGTGTCCTTTTTCCTCTACCTGTCATAACCGAAAGCCCTATCAATTGTGGAGACAACTGGAAAACCCTCCCCTTGCCATAGAGTCTTCTCCTGGCGCACTCTGCTTCTCTCCCCCCCCCCCCCAGAGGTTCCTCTCAAAATTGTGGCGCCGACTGGTGACGGAGCCGCAGCAGAGGGAGGAACGAGCCACATGCAGCTCCAGAGCCGCAGTTTGCTCACTCCTGCACTAGAACAGTGATGGCTACCCTTTTGGCGCCATTTTATGGGTGTGCTTGCAATGCGTACACAACACACACACACATCGCGCGCACGTGCACACACACACCGTGCTAACCCTGCCTCCCCATGCATGAGCACACAACCCCCCGTGCCGCATTTTGGGTCTAGTAGTCCTCCCTGAAGCCGCCTAGGACCAAAAATGGGTTGCAGGGTGGGGTGGGGGTGTAACCCCCATCCTTGCAACCTCCTGAGGATGCGCACATGTCTCCCGCATGTGCACCGCCCCAGCATATGCGCGCCAGAGGCCTAAATATCAGCAGGCTGGTGGGAGGCGCGCGCGCATGTACAGTGGAACTGAGCTGGGGCGATGGCTCATGTGTGCCCTCAAAGAGAGGGCTCTGCTTGCCACCTGTGGAGAACGAGATGGCAAAGGATGAGATGGTTGGATAAGGATCCTCAAATGCAATGAGTTTGGCAAAACTCCAGAAGACAGTGGGGGACAAAGATCCTGGCCTGCTATAGTCCAAGGATCTGACAGGACGTAGTATAACAATAAATCCCCCTTCCCATTTTGTTCTGGTTCAGCCATATTGTCTGAAAGGCAGAAGACTCACCTCACTGGAGAAGTTCATCAAGAGGTCTTGCTCATCCCAACTCCGATGCCTGGTCTTCGTCTTCCCACTCCTGGTCTCTCCCTCCTCTTCCTCATCCAGGAGAAGACCTCGGTGCTTCTCCTCCAGCCCTTCGCCCATTTCTGAGTCTTCGGAAAGCAAGAGGGATTTGCTGAGCCTGAAAACATCAGAAAAGGAAAGAGGTTGACCATGGGAGCATCTTGGGAGCATCACCAGCAGGATAGAAGGAGAGGGAGAAGGAGGGAGAGAGGAAGAGGGAGAGAGAGAGAGAAAGAGAGAGAAGGAGAACCTTCACACCATGATTTTGCAAAAGCTTGAGGTGGGAAAGAAGATAACAAGAATGACCAGGTTACAATATCCAGACCAAGCAGGATTCCTTCATTTCCCTCATTTGAAAAATCCGAAGC
This sequence comes from Natrix helvetica, assembly GCF_964273705.1. Lineage (NCBI taxonomy): Eukaryota > Metazoa > Chordata > Lepidosauria > Squamata > Natricidae > Natrix > Natrix helvetica. Next base: position 3,553,564 of record NC_138557.1, read on the forward strand.
ACCAGGGAAGGGTTGAAGGGTGACAATGACGCAGAATCTCAAGCAAAGGTGAAGCCAAGTTCTAAATGTATCAGTAAGAAAGCAAAGACAGAACAAAAGGGAAACAGAGGCAGCGCCGCAGGCAGGGCAAAGCAAGACCAAAGCGTATCCCGACACAAATATGTTTCTCTTCCTCTCGTGCCAAAGGAAAAACAAGTTCGACTTCCAACAAAATGCAACCTCCACAGCATTCCCAATGGAAGTCCACCCTTCACCCATAGGTAAAGGTTCCCCTCGCACATATGTGCTAATCGTTCCAGACTCTAGGGGTCAGTGTTCATCTCTGTTTCCAAGCCGAAGAGCCAGCGCTGTCCGAAGACGTCTCCGGGGTCATGTGGCCAGCATGACTCAACACCGAAGGCGCACGGAATGCTGTTCCCTTCCCACCAAAGGTGGTCCCTATTTTTCTACTTGCATTTTTTACGTGCTTTAGAACTGCTAGGTTGGCAGAAGCTGGGACAAGTCGCGGGAGCTCACTCCAATGCACGGGGCTAGGGATTCGAACCGCTGAACTGCCGACCTTTCTGATCAACAAGCTCAGCATCTTAGCCCCTGAGCCACTGCGTCCTCATAGCCATAAGCAGTCCTAAATACGGAGAACTTGCTGCTGCTTCTCTCTCTTTCTTTACTCAGAGATCAACTCATCCTCCAGATCACAACAGTTTTCCCCACGGTGGTCCAAGCGCTGCTTAACCAATATCTCTGCCATAAAACTCTACATGACAAGCCTGACGCGTCCTGGTGGCCCCCCAACTGCCCCAAGAGAGCTGGCATCCATGTTTGGGGCAGAGAGAAGGCCACCCAACCAGGGTGGGACCCTGCTACAATCCCTTTTCCCGCCCCACAGCCCGACCTTACTTTCCACTCCTGCCGTCACTCTTCCCTCGCTCCTTAGGGGGCGACAGAGCGCTTGATCCATGGTTCCGTTTTCTGGGCCTTCCTGGACCTCGTTTTGCCAAGCTTCTATTTGTCTCGTCATGCTTTTCCCTTAAAGAAAACCACACACTTGACCGTTAACCAAGAGCAACGAAGAAGGAAAGAAGGAAAGTGAGAGAGAGAGAGAGAGAAAGAAAAAGAGAGAGGGAGGAAAAAAAAGAAAGGAAGAAAGAGAGAGAGAAAGGAAAGAAAGAAATGGGGAGGGAGGGAGAAAAAGAAAGAAAGAGGGGTGGAGAAAAAAGAAGGAAGGAAGAGAGGCAGGAAGAAAAAGAGAGAGAGGGAGAGAGAGAGAGAGAAGAGAGAGAGAGAAAAAGAAATAAAGAGAAAAAGAAAGAGAGAGGGAGAAAAAGAAAAGAGAGAGAGAGAAAGGAAAGAAAGAAAGAAAGAAAGAAAGAGGAAGGGAGAAAAAGAAAGAGAGAGGGAGAAAAAGAAAAGAGAGAGAGAAAGGAAAGAAAGAAAGAAAGAAAGAAAGAGGGAGGGAGGGAGGGAGGGAGGGAGAAAAAAAAGAAAGAGTGGGGGAGAAAAAGAAAGGAAAGAAAGAAGGGAGGGAGGCAGGGAGAAAAAGAGAGAGAGGGAGGAAGAAAAGGAAAGAAAGAAAGGGTGGTGGAGGAGGAGGAGGAGGAAGAAGAAGGAGGAGGAGGAGGCCATGATCCATCACCAAACTACTACACCGACCTACACTCAAAGCAACCCACGGAAAGCCACAGTTGCTCGTGAAGTGCCTACAGCCTCTGTCCCCGTGGCCAACCAGTAGATCAAACTGCCAAGCCACAAGGCTGCCCTTCCATTCTCAAGGTCCAATTTGAGTATCGTGGAACACAAGGAGAGGGGTGGAAAAGCCAAGATGGTGAGAGACTCAAAGATGGTGCCTGTGCCCAGCCCACCAGGCAGCTGCAGAAGGTCCCTGGGCGACTTACTCGGAGTCTCTCCGCCGCTGAAGCTTCGCCAATTCCCTCTGCTTTTCCTTGTATCTCCTCTGCAGCTCGGCCAACTTCATCCTGTAATCCAGTTCCATGCCATCCATGTTCCCAATGGACGACTTTATGGAATACATCTGAGACAAGAAAACAGCAAAGAGTTGACGGAGAAGGGAAAGCACAACGTCTGTCAGTCCCGTTAATTCACAATCACTTCTATACAAATAGAGAGCCCAGCTCTCTCTAGCACTGATGATGTAACCTAGTTGGGTCATGAAAGATGATCTCCAAGGTCCCTTCCAACTCTGTTATTCTATTCTGTTCTAAGGTATAGAGAATAATGATGTATAAAGAAAGTTGAAATAACCACGATGTAAATATGAATGATAGGGATACTGAAACGCTGTTAAGAGTGGAAGTGTGGTGTTAAAGTTAAAATATGTGTAATAAAATTTATTTGTTTAAAAAAAAGAGAGAGAAAGAGAAAGGACAGACAGAGCCAGGTTGACTGCCATGTAGACTTCAGCATCCCTCAAAGGTCAGGAAAGCTATTGAGATATTCCTTGGGTTGCTTCATCTCACCTGAAAGCCTCGTCCTAACCACTTCCCCCATCCCCATATCTCTGCAAATCTCCCTACCCTACTCACCGTCTCATCTTTCTTTTGCATCCAGCTGTATTTCTTATTGGGGTTCAGTTCTCGAGGCAGACGGATGTTCTTCAGGCTATCCATGAAGGGGGTGGAGAGAACTTCCATCAACATCTGGGTACCAGCAGCTAACAGGCTTTCCAAGGCTGGATGAGCTGAGAAATTCTCTGGGCCTGTAGAAGATAAGATGGATGAGTAGTGAGGAGCAGGAGGGACATCCAACAGACAGGGACCGAGGGAAAATGCTTAAGCAAACTTAAGTCTAACCTTCCTTGTATTTGGATGACTCTTCTCTAATTATCTAGCAGGGGCTAACCATGAGTTCAGAAGATTCCTGTACATATCCCTGTAGCAATAAATCACGGATAGCAAGAGCACTGAGACTTATATACCACTTTGTTATGCTTTACAGCCCTCTCTAAGCGGTTTACTAGAGTCAGCATATTTGCTCCCAACAATCTGGGTCCTCATTTTACCAACCTTGGAAGGATGGAAGGCTGAGTCGATCTTGAGTAGGTCAGGATCGAACTCCCAGCAGTAGGCAGAGTCAGCCTGCAATAGCAATAGCACTTAGAACTTATATACCGCTTCACAGTGTTTTTACAGCTCTCTCTAAGCGGTTTGCAGAGTCAGCATATCTCCTCCCACCCACCCCGACAATCTGGGTCCTCATTTTACCGGCCTCAGAAGGATGAAAGGCTGAGTCAACCTGGAGCAGCTCAGAATCGAACTCCTGGCAGTGAGCAGTCAGTTAGCCCTGCAGTACTGCATCCTAACCACTACGCCACCACAGCTTTAAGAAACGGTCCCTGAAGATGGACTCCAGGACAAGTCCAGAAGCTCAGAAGAAGACAAAAGCTCTGGTCTCGGTGACCAACCCAGATTGGATCTTAGCCATAAATCAGTTGAATTGGACCTTCGTGTGTGGACCTGACCTTTCACACCAGAGCAGGAACCTAAGAGCTCAAAGCGAAGCCTTGAACCTTGTCCTGCAATGAGGTCCACATCTACTCACCTTCGGTTTCCTGCCGCCGTTTCTCCAACTCCAGTTCTGCGATTTCGCTCAAGAGGGTAATTCCGTGCAGAAAAGTGTGTTCTGGGGACAGGCTGGAAGACACCTCCAAGTTCACCACTGCCTCCTGAGGGACACCATCGCTGTTCGTGAGCAAGGAACATGCTTGGGGTAGTTCAGCAGCTGCTGCTAAGGCATTCATACCAGCCAAGGGGTCATCCATTTTGATGTCCAGAGATGTTACCGGGCAGGTATATATCTCATTCCTGTAGACAGGGGCTTCTAGCATGGCTTCCTCCTCTTCCTGAAGCATGCTGGGAAATTCTCTGTTTGGGGGAGATCTGATATGGGGCATTTCTACAGCCAATGGTGACTTCTCAGGCTGAGGAACCAACCCCATCTCAGGCTCTTCAGCATCTCCCTGTAACACACTCCCACCGTAGTCATGAATGGGGCACGTTTCACTCTCGTTGGTCTCTTCCTCTTGGGCTTCCATTTCCACTGAGCAGGACATCCCCGGATAGGCTGCTTGGCAATCCTCAAGAACGTCCTCATGGTCTGAACTCCGGAGGGCTTCGCCGTGGTGCAACTGAAGATCACAATCATTGGTGTCCTCCACAGGAAGAGCAACCGAGGTGGCCATCTCCAGGGCCTCCATATCACGTTCGCAGATACCTTCCTCCTGGCTATTGTCCATCTCCATCTCCGTTTTCACCCGTTCTTCTAAGGATTCTTCTTCCTCCACCGTCTGGATGGGTTTGACCATCTTGGATGGGGAAAGATGAATGGGCTTCACCTCTGGAGAAAGTGCCAAGGGCTCGGGACTCCTGGTCGGCAGAGGGACATTGGAGCCCAACTCATCTGCCTCGGATGCAGCCGTTGGCTGGAGAAGGTATGGGTAGTGTCTTCTGAAGGAGTCTGGAAGGGACTGGAATGGATAGCTGGATGGAATTTCTGCAAGAGGGCACAAAAAGATGAAAGCGTGGAAGATAAGTAAGTCCCATCTTTTCTGAGGAGAGTCCCTAACAACAGTGGTCTCCCCATCTTTCCAGCTTTGTTGAGTGGAGGAGGGGGAAAGAGGAGATAGTTCTGTGTGAGTGACAGGGGCACGCACAAGTGTGCATACTCCATTTGTGCAAGCAGGGGTCCATCCACCCACCGCTCACACAAGTGGAGGAGAGAGAGAAAGAAAGAAAGAAAGAGAGAGAGAGAGAGAGAGAGAGAGAGAGAGAGAGAGAAAGAGAGACTGAGAGAGAAAGAGAGACTGAGAGAGAAAGAGAGAGAGAGAAAGAGAGAGAAAGAGAAAGAGAGAGGGAAAGAGAGAGAGAGAAAGAGAGAGAGAAAGAGAGACTGAGAGAGAGAGACTGAGAGAGAAAGAGAGAGAAAGAAAGAGAGAGAGAGAAAGAGAGAGAAGGAGCTTTGGGAAAGAGGCAGAATTAGGACAGGAGAAAACAGGAAATAAAAATTTAAAAAAAAGAAAGAGGATTAAAAAATAGTGAGGCTTTGTACCTGGAAACAACGTCTGGTATGAAGCAGAGGTCTCTTTCTCCAGTTCCAGCTCTTTCTTCTCCATGTTCTCGGTTTCCTCCTCTTCCTTTGGAGGGAGGTTCGGGGCAGGCGGCGGAGAAGCAGCCAGTGGGCTCGATGGGTGCGTGATGGGAGTAGTGGGGTAGGAATAGGCTGGCTGGCTTGATGGTTTTTCCAACTTTTGGATTACCTTGGCTTTGAGCACTGACACAGAGGAGGACCTGGGTGATAGTGGAGGGGGGCTTACCACCTTATTGTAGGACGCAGAAGTGCTTGGAGACAAAACTGGGGGCTTCCGGTGCAGAAGGGTTGAGGCAGGCGTTGGCTTGGCATTATCCAGGTTGCGCTTCGTTATCTTCTCTTCCATCTCTGCCCGCTGTTCGCTGGCTTTTAGCCTCTCCTGTTGAGAGAAAGGAGATATCAAATAGCAATGGCTCTTCACTGATGATACATGGACCCCAAAGGGGACTCGGGGGGTAAACTGGGTAGGATACAGGGACAACCATGGAAAACCTGGAGTTTTCACGATTTATCAGAACTGATAAATGCCTGTAAACACAGGAGCATGAGTGAAATTCAGCAGGTTCTGGAGAAATGGTAGAAGAAATTTTGAGTAGTTCGGAGAACCGGTAGTGGAAATTTTGAGTAGTTCGGAGAACCGGCATGTGCCACCTCTGGCTGGCCCCAGAGTGGGGTGGGAATGGAGATTTTGTAGTATCGTTCCTCTTCCACGCCCACCAAGCCACGCCCACCAAGCCACACCACGCCCAACAGGCAACACCCACAGAACCAGTAGTAAAAAAAAAAAAGAATTTCACCACTGCACAGGGGATTGTCTTTCTACAATCATGGGAGCAGACTTTTGGACAGAATGACTGGTTGAGTTAGAGTTTCTCAAAGTCAACCTCCACCAAGTGTCCCACCTTGCCTTGTATGAAAAAAAAATTGCCTGGTTAAAAATCCAGGTATAACAATCATGTGGAAAGGCCAGCTATGAGGCCCAAAACCAAGAATGATACACGGTGATTCTTTCAAGCTGAGTTCTTTATTGCTTCACACCTATAGACAGAATCTTGCCAGAACGAAGACTCTACTATCTGCATCTACAATATATTCTGGGAACTATTGAGGAGGTGCTGTCCTCAATCACTTTCTCTCACACGTGATCTCTGAGCTGAGTTGCCTCTTACTCCTCTGGAATGCAGGCCCTCCCTTCTGGGAAACTCCCCCTTCCCCCCCACCCCGTGGTCGCTTACTACATTCCACCACATCAGTCTATTTGGTTTAATGAATGCTAACTAGGATCTAGCTAGGTCTTCTCCGTTCATCACATCTGGAGACCTAGTTTCAGAAAGGAGAGGCCGATGAAGTTGGTTTCCCAAAGGCAGCTGCAAAAGTTGAAGCCCAAGGATTAGGACCTACCACCAACTGGGCATGTGCAGCCTGTTGCTGCAGGAGGTATAGCTCATGCTGACGAATCAGCTGCTGGTGAGATAAGAGCTGGAGCTGGTGAGCGTGCTGGAGGGAGCCCCTGGTAGGAGAATATATGGCAGGCCAGAGAGGAGGTGCACGATCCATCAGTTCTGCTGGAATGAAGAGAGAGATTGACTTAAAACCCAACCTCAATCCAAGGGAGAATTTAAGGTCTAAGCAATGTGGATATCCTGCAGGTGGGCCCAGGTGCCACCCAGTTGGCCACATATGAACTTTACACAAAGCAAAGCAGAGCAGAGTCAAAAAGAGGGCCATGAAAATATTTACAGACCCCACACATCCTGGACATAAATTGTTTCAACTTCTGCCCTCAAAATGACGCTATAGAACACTGCACACCAGAATAACTAGACACAAGGACAGTTTCCGCCCCCCCCCCTCCGAATGCCATCACTCTGCTTCACAACTAATTCCCACAACACTGTCAAATAATTTACTAAGACTATATTACTACTATTCTTCTCTTCCTTCCTAGTATCTAACTCTCCCCATTGTTATGACTATAGCCATGCTGCTTGTATCTTTCAATTTATATTGTTTTATTTGTTTACTAGTACGATTTAATAGCTTATTAGTAACTTTTGACTATCACTAAGTGTTGTATCTTTTTATTCTTGATGAATGTATTTTATTCTCCTTATGTACACTGAGAGTATATGCACCAGACAAATTCCTTGTATGTCCAAGCACACTTGGCCAATAAAGAATTATATTCTATTCTATTCCTTATTCTATTCCCTATTCTATTCTTATTTCTATTTCAATTCTATTCTATTCGAATTCTTACTCTATTCTATTCTGAATTCTATTCTATTCCATTCTATTCTGAATTCTTTTTCTATTATTCTATTCTATCCTATTTCCCTATTCTCTATTCTATTCTATTCTTATTCTGCTATTCTATTCTATTCTGAATTCTTATTCTATTCTATTCTATCCTATTCACTATTCACTATTCAATTTTATTCTATTCTATTCTTATTCCATTGTTCTATTCTATTCCCTATTCCCTATTCTATTCTATTCTTATTCCACTATTCTATTCTATTCTGAATTCTTATTCTATTCTATTCTTATTCCATTATTCTATTCCGTTCCCTATTCCCTATTCTATTTTATTCTATTCTATTCTTATTCCATTATTCTATTCTATTCTATTCTAATTCCATTATTCTATTCTATCCTATTCCTTATTCTCTATTCTATTCTATTCTAATTCCTTCTATTCTATCCTATTCCCTATTATCCATTCTATTCTTATTCCATTATTCTCTTCTCTTCTATTCTAACTCTACCTTACTGAAAGTCTATGCGAACAATAACCTGTACATCTGAAGGTACAATTCGCTTTGGGTACCTACCAAAGTGGGTCAGGTGTTCACTGGGGATCATGACTAGCTGGCCGGATTGAGGATCTCTGGCAAACTGGTATGCAGAGGGGAGTGCTCCCCCCATGCCGGAAGGAAAGCCAGGGGCCATGCCTTGGTGCAAAGAAGGGTGCCCTGCAAAGAATACGGGAGCAGAAGAGAAATTCTGTAAGGTGAAAAGATCAAAGGTCGCATGAAACCAGGTGAGACGGTGCCCATACAAAGGTATTTTAGGATTCTACTGCTGGTTACCCAGGGATCCATAGATAAAGGTAAAGGTTCCCCTCACACATATATGCTAGTCATTCCTGACTCTAGAGGGCGGTGCTCATCTCCGTTTCAAAGCCCAAGAGCCAGCGCTGTCCGAAGACGTCTCCGTGGTCATGTGGCCGGCATGACTAAACATCAAAGGCGCACGGAGCGCTGTTCCCTTCCCAACAAAGGTGGTTCCTATTTTTCTACTTGCATTTTTACAAGTGCTTTCAAACTGCTAGGTTGGCAGAAGCTGGGACAAGTCACGGGAGCTCACTCGGTTACGCGGTGCTAGGGATTCGAACTGCCGACCTTTCGGATCAACAAGCTCAGTGTCTTAGCCACTGAGCCACCACATCCCAATACATAGATATGCATGGATGAAGGCTTGCGAAGGGTCTCAGCCATCTAGAAAACCGTTGTCTCAAAGGGGCCTTTCAAAAGCCCTTTTTTTTCAAGGGGGAAAAAAATAAGTTTTTTTTGTTTCTCCAATACTTTTGGTCATCGTTGTCGTCTGTGGCCTTTTGAAAAGTCACCTTTGAGATATGCCTAGATAATAAAGCAATGGCTGCATCGTTCTTTATTCTAGTCCCCTGGAGCACCTAGAGCAGGGGTGTCCAAACTTGGGAACTTTAAGACTTGTGGACATGCTGGCTGGGGAATTCTGGGAGTTGAAGTCCACAAGTCTTAAAGTTCCCAAGTTTGGACACCCCTGGCCTAGAGGCATCATAGGTGCCCACCGTGTTAAGCAACGTCACCCAAGCTATTCGTTGTCTCAGAGCAGGATGGAGCTCCAGGGCTGCAGGTTGCTGACCTCTGGTCTCAAGAAGAGGCCAACTCTGCGTTCATTTGATCACCTTACCATAGGGATGGCCGGTAAGCCACATGGACGAACTGCTGCTTCTGGGTAACCACGGATGGGTCGCCAGGTGTGATGTGGGGTCACCAATCCACCGTCCTGAACTGGTCAGGGGTGGCCCCCCAGTCACCATGAGGTTAGAGTTTAAGCCACTGGTAGCACAGGTAGCCGGATGGATCCGAGCAAAATCAGCCAATTCTTTGCTTTCTCTGGGGGAAATAAAAAGAGGAGGAGGGCTTAGAGACCCCAGCCTTGATAGGTTTCAAGCATGGTCCTTTCTTCATCAGGAAGGGGAATGAGACAACACTTGAATGGCTGGTGGAAGACATTTGTGGAAGAGGTTCGGAGGAGAAGGAAGAGGAGGAGGAGGAGGAGGAGGAGGAGGAGGAGGAGGAGGAGGAGGAGGAGGAGGAGGAGGAGGAGGAGGAGGAGGAGGAGGAGGAGGAAGAAGAAGAAGAAGAAGAAGAAGAAGAAGAAGAAGAAGAAGAAGAAGAAGAAGAAGAAGAAGAAGAAGAAGAAGAAGAAGAAGAGGAGGAGGAGGAGGAGGAGGAGGAGGAGAAGGACTAGACTATGGGGTCCTTGATGTTCTCTGCACTGTGTTTTTTTCTGATATTTCATAACCTAACTAGATTTCAGTGTGAGGAGAAGGAGGAAGAGGAATTGGAGGAGGTGTCCAGATAATTTCTGAACTTCCTAGGAAGTTTACTCAGCCCCTTCTCAGTTGTCCTTCCGTCAGCTAGCAAGAATGTTTTTGTTTAGACTAGATAGTTAGTTATCTGGGTTTTTTTTTTGCTTGGCAATTCTGTTTTTCTCCCTGCCATTTTTCACAGCAGGTTTATTTGCTTGCGTTACATTTGCGGCTAAAATATATTTCCACATTACAGGTGGTTTTGAGAGTTGCATCTTTCCGACTGCAGAAACGGTCGAGTTTTAGAGCTAAAGGGTCACAGGAAATAAGAAATATCACCTGAGAAGTTTCTCCTGGTCTCGTTCCAGACGACTTGCCAGAAGGTGGTTTTCTCGAAGGCGTGGACGGTCATCCCCACAGTCTTCGTCCAACCGTCCGTGTCCTAAGGGGCAACCGAAACAAAGCAAGCTCAGCCTCCTGTAAATATAATCAAACATTGAGACTTCTCCAACCAACGGTTGAAGTTCTAGACATCTCTTCAAGAATTGCCAGGATCCCAAGATCCTTGATGGAGAAGCCTGAAGAGACAGTTATGGGATAATGGTTAAGAGGTCACGTGGGAGGACAGAAGGACAGAATAAGACAGATCATTCAAGAAGCTTTACATGCCTACAGATAAATTCCGAGTTCGGCTCTGAAATACAGGTAGCTTTCAGATTCGGGTTAATGTCTGGGTTCCAAATAGCATCCAAAAGTAAATCAGAGTCCGAGGCGAAGTATGGCTCAAAATTCCAATTTATGAAGAGAGACATGTTGGCACATTTGGGAAAACCCGAATCTGAAAGCTTCCCGGTTTTCCCCACCCGGTTGAAAGTTCAAGATCTTGCCCCCCCCCCCCAAAATCTAGGTGCGTCTAATACTTCGGAGCGTCTTATACTCCGAAAAATACAGTGATCACAGGCGGATGATTGTAGCTAGGTTTTCTCATAAAGAAGCCTCCTCGTTCTTGCAAATGCTTGTTTTCAATCCCTTTTATTTTCCTCGCGTGCTTTCAAACCCTGCTAGCATCCCATCCAGGGACCGCAACTAACCCAAAGGGCCTAATAACCATAAAAGAGCCTATTCCATATTTCCTTACTTGCAGTGGGATTCAGCCGGTTCGCACCACTTCGGGAGAACTGGTTGTTCAACTTTCTGAGCAGTTTAGTGAGCTGGTTGTTGGAAGAAATGATTAGGGCAGAGAACCGGTTGTTAAATTATTTGAATCCCACCACATTGCAAACCCAGGGAGCTGGGTTTGCAATGTGGAGGAAGAGGAGGAGGAAGAGGAGAAGGAGAAAGAGGAGAAAAAGGACTATGGGGTCCTTGATGTTCTCCGAGCTTGGTTATTTTCTTGCGTTTCATGACCCAACTAGGTAACTTCATCAATGATGGAAAGGAGTGGGGGTTTGCAATGTAGAGGAAGAGGAGGAGGAGGGGAGGAGAAAGAGAAAGAGGAGAAGGAGGACTGTGAGGTCCTTGGTGCTTGCTGAACTTGGTTGTTTTCTTACGTTTCATGACCCAACTAGGTAACTTCATCAGTGGATTCAGCCAGTTCGCACCACTTTGGGAGAACCGGTTGTTAAGTTTCTGAGCAGTTTGGTGAACTGGTTGTTGGAAGGAATCATTAGGGCAGAGAACCGGTTCTTCACTTGTTCGAATCCCACCACTGCTTACTTGCCTAAGAATAATAGTGCATCAGCCTTTAACACGCTGGTCCCATGGCGACACTAGGAATGTTCTGCACACCCCTTAACGTCCCAAACACAACCTTACAAACTGCTGATTCACACACACACGCATGCACACGCACACACACAAACCCTCAATAGGCAATCTTGTCTTTATAAATTTCCTGACATGACGTACGAAGTCCGCTGGAGCAACATTCATCCCCGTGGAAAATTCAATCGGTTATGCACAGAGCTTGCAAGGAAGGAGGCCGAAAGAAATCTCTCTGGAGGCCCCATTTCCTTGGCAAACCAATGCCCCTGTTCAATGCGTGGCTTGGCTTGCCAAATCCTACCAGATTAGCTGAGTTAAGCCCCCCCCCTTTTTTTTTTTTTTGCTTTTCTCTTTCTTAAAAGGTTTTGCACCTTCGAGGGCCCTACACTTGGCACAGACCAACTCAATATTATTAATTTTTTTAAAAAAAAGAAGGGAGGGAAAAAAAGTCTCTTGGCACGCAAGGACGGGAAAAGGGTGGAGGGGCGACGGAGAATTAGGGAGGGGGCCGCGAGACGGGCAAAAAAATGAGAGCCTTGTGTGCCAATTCGATTGCTTAGCAACTAGACAAGTACAGTCCTTGTTCACAAGCTCTTATTTCTGCTCAGTAAATTATATTTAACAGAGCGGAGTGGGTGGGGGGTGGAAGCAGAGGTTGGTGGGTGGGTGGGAGCTAAGGGGTTGGAAGCTTTCAGACCCGCTCAAACAAACACATCTCCTTTGTTGGCTACCAATCCCGGCTCTTGGCTCCAGACGCAAAGAGGCTGTGGGAACCCAGATGGAAAAATGAAGTCAGGGCTGGCGCACAAAAGGGCTAAAAGCAGGAATCTGGGGACCCCAGGGTGGACGGATGGACAGACAAAACGACTGAACCCAGCTCCCTTTTCCTCTGCAGCACTAGCGGGGAAAGCATCGGGGCGAGTTTGGACTGCTGCTGAGTCCCCCACCCAAAACGGAGAGGTGGGCAACGCTACAGGCAGACAACAAATTGCATCGATGCGCTTGGAAGGATGCACAGCTTGTGAGTTGGCAGGGGAAAACCGGGTGTCCCCCTTGGCAAAATTTAAGCTGCCTTCTGCAACACACACACACACACACACAGCAATCCATGGCTCCCGATTTGCAAATTTCAGGCACATTCGGCGTCCACGCACACACACACATCCCATTCAAGGGTTTTCTTCTGCAGCTTTTTTCAAAGCAGCATGGTGGAATGGGGGTGGGGGGAATATGCGCTTCCTCCCCCTCCTGTCTCAAAATCTGGGGAATGTTTGATCAGCAGCCGACAGAATTACCCTGTTTCCCCCCAAATAAGACCTCCCAGGATAATAATCCCAATCGGGCTTTTGAATGCTTGCGCTAAAATAAGCCCTCACACTCCCCAAAAAATAAGCCCTCCCCAAAAATATTGCAACACAACCACAGCCGTGAGGTGGCCAGTATGAGGACTCATAACTTTTAGGGAGGAGGTGTATGGACAATATAGTGGGATGTGGTGGCTAAGACGCTGAGCTTGTCGATCAGAAGGTCGGCAGTTCAGCGGTTCGAATCCCTAGCACCACATAACGGAGTGAGCTCCCATTACGTGTCCCAGCTTCTGCCAACCTAGCAGTTCGAAAGCACCTAAAAAGTGCAAGTAGAGAAATAGGGATCACCTTTGGTGGGAAGGGAATTGCGTTCCGTGCGCCTTCGGCATTGAGTCATGCTGTCCACATGACCACGGAGACATCTTCGGGCAGCGCTGGCTCTTCGGCTTTGAAACGGAGAAGAGCACCGTCCCCTTGAGTCGGGAACGATTGGCACACACGTGCGAGGGGAACCTTTACCTTTACCTTAGGGACAATATAATGAGGACCCATCATCTCGCCTTCTGACCAATGGATCGATCGATCTGCACCCTTTCTAAAAAGTCCAGCCCCATCTGCCATTTTGTGAGAATGCCCAAGAGTGAGACGCTCTTGAAATGCCAAATCGGTTGAAAAACAGACTGACTACAGTGAAGCAATGTGGTTTTTTTTTTTTTTTAAAGCAAATTGCAAATAAAATGTAGATGGAAATACACTGGAAACATTTTGCAGAATCACACATGACCTGCTAATAAATTTAACTGGAGGGAGGAAGGGGAGGTTGGAGGAGGGCTCTTACAGTGACTCACTCTAACAAAATGTTCTCTAAGTTATTCCCACAGAGCTAAGTGGTGTCTGTGAGCTTGATTTATTTATCTTTATCTTGGGTTGTTGTTTTTTTTTTTAAAGTGGGGGGGGGGGCTTGGCAAATACATACTGGAGAGGCCAATCTTAGAAGTCAAGGCTCAGTGGTCTGAAGTTGCCAACTAGCAAAATGAGCACAGAGGGGGAATTCATGCCTGAAAACAAGACGTCTATGGAGATTCTCAATCCATCCAAGGTCAAAGTATTTTTTTTTTCCAACAGGCAACTGGACTTTCTTGATTTTTTTCCTTGAAGATGGTTTGCTTCCCATCCCGAGAAGTTTCTTCAGTGCAAAGAGCGCTAATGACTTCAAGGAATATAAATTCTTCCATTCCCTGCCATTCAGTCAGAACCGAAGAAGCTTCTTGGATGAGAAGCAAAACCTCTTCCAGGAAAAATAAAGTTGACTCTTGCAAAAACACCTAAGGACAAGACCCGTGTTCATTCCTTCGCCACTTTTTAGCTGTTCACCTTTCCATTTCCTCCACCCATATCCTCCAGGTCAGGGGTCTCCAACATTGGCAACTTTAAGACTTGTGGACTTCAACTCCCAGAATTCCTCAGTCAGCAACCTTGGCCACTTTTAAGACTTATGGACTTCAATTCCCAGAATTCCTCAGTCAGCAACCTTGGCCACTTTTAAGACTTATGGAACTTCAATTCCCAGAATTCCTCAGTCAGCAACCTTGGCCACTTTTAAGACTTATGGACTTCAATTCCCAGAATTCCTCAGCCACTAAAGCTGGGTTTGAATTCTGGGACCTGAAGACCACAAGTCTTACAGTGGTTAAGGTTGGAGACCCCTACTCCAGATGCTCTCTACCACAGCCCCCTGGCCCTATGGGTAGTCAAATAACTGGCAGGCTCCAGACAACGGAGTGCTATAGTTTGGGGATTAGGAAAGTCAATCCAACCTTCCAAACTCTTCCCTTCATCTTTAATTGGCAATATTTCATGATTTTAGAGAATGCTCAGCTGAAATCTCAACCGAAGTTGTGTAAGAGCCGTTGAAACAGGCTACCACAATCTTAGAAAAGTCCTGCAATTTTCATTTGGCCCTCAAATTGTGGCAGAAACAGAAGAGATCACTCAATGATTTATCTCCACATTCTGTGGTCTTCCCTAGTTTAATTTTATCTAACCAGACCTGACCTGGAGCTTAACTTTGGCTTTCCAGGATCGCTCTGAAAATCCACCGAGAGATCTACTCCATTTCACATCAGGGATAATCCAGAACCACAAAGTTCTCCATCCCAAACAATGGCCCATCTCCCCCTCACTCAATTCTCCTCGTTCAAATGGTCATTTCTTCCTTTTTCATTGAATCACGTCCCGAATTTTAATTATAAGGCTTCTGTTGCCCGCAGCTACACCCGTCTCCCCTTGCAATCATTCATGCCACACAAAAACGTTGATGCTGGGTGTTGTTTTGTTTTGTTTTGAAAAATGGAAAGCAGCTTAGATGCTCTTTCAAATCAAAAGCAGCTCTTAGTTGGAAAGGAGCCCTTAGCATCTTGCACAAACAAACTGGAGAATTCAGTAAGCGCCAGCCATTTACTCTGGGGTGAAGGTCAGTCACACACACCCAAGCTCAAAAACTATTCAACACGCCAACATTTAATACCTAAGAGCAACAGAGAAGACACCGTCTGCCACGTTTTAATCTCTCCTTCCTCCTTCCAAAGATTTTGTTAAAATTAGAGCATTATGTTAAAAAATGTAGTGATAATGGATAAAGTTAGATAAATAACTGATAATGATAACAATGTATGTATGTATGTATGTATGTATGTATGTATGTATGTATGTATATGTGTGTGTGTGTGTGTGTGTGTGTGTATTGGTTTGATAAGAGGAAATTTGGTAAAAAGTTTAAATGGTAAAAAAAGTTGGGGGGGGAAGTAAGTTAAACTTAGTCTAACTATTGTTAAATAAATGACTGATAATGATAATAATGTAATAATTTGTAATTGACAGGATAAAAAGGAAATTGCATATAAATCGTAAACAAGGATTAAGAAAAGAGGTCTAAAGATTTCGTTATTAAACATAATCAATTTTTATTTTGAATGTGTTATAAAGGTATAATGGGGTTGGATGATATTGAAAATGGATAAGGGAATGCCACCATGTGGTTTTGTTTTAAATTTTGGAATGTTTGTTATAAAAGGACGTTAAAACAACTATAGCCATGTGAAGGATGAGGTATGATGATAGCAGTGTGTGTGTGTGTGTGTGTGTGTGTGTGTGTGTGTGTGTATAGGTGATGTAATATAGATAACACACTTTCTACAATTTGTAATGGAGGATGATTTTAAGGTGTTTGTTTGTCTTTATTAAGGGGTTGTAACACATATACAACCCCTGGTATGCCCAAATATGGGAGGAAGCTCACTACTCCCTCTTTCTGTCATTCGGCTCATTACAGAAAACAATCCAGGCAGAAAACCATATTTTTATTTTTAATGTTGCCTTTTTATATTTGTGTTGTATTTGTGCTGATAAATACATACCTATTTCCTTGGCTCAGCTGATAAAGGAGGAGAGCCTGTGGCTTAGTGGCTAAGACTCCTACCTAATATGTAATACAGGCAGGTTCAAATCCCAGCAAGGGTATGGCTAGCTGATGAGAGCTAAATAGCTTGAAATAGATCTATACTAGTCTCCCTTTATTTATTTATCAACACAAATACAACATACACACACACACACAAATAAGTCTATATATAGGTGGCTATTAAGGGTGTTTTTTCTTCTCAGCGTGTATTCAATGCTCTCCTTGTGTCTGTAGTGAATGGGAAGGGATTTTATCTTCTGCACGTGTTTGCCTGTATATAATTGTAAATAAACCACTGTTACCGTATTTTTGGAGTATAAGACGCACCAGAGTTTTTTGCGAAAACAGACCCATTTTTTGTCAAAAATAGGGCATGGATAGCCTTTAGGAGGCTTATAGAGTGCTCCTGGGGGCAAAATTGGGCCCGTTTTTGCTCATTTCTGCCCTCTCCAGCCCCCAGGAGCTCTCTGAAAGCCTCCTAAAATCTCTGAACGGCCATTTTGGCGAAGGGGGCAGGGTTTTGGGAGGCAAAAAATGCTGTATTCAGTGTATAAGACGCATCCAGATTTTCAGCCTCTTTTTTGAGGGAAAAAGGTGCATCTTATACTCCGAAAAATACAGTAATTGTCTTAAAGCTCTGGGTGGTGTGTTATTGCTCCTGAGTGTATCACATAAAGCTAGCCACACTGCCAAAACTCTGACATTTCTTGTCCAAACTTTCCAAAGATATCAACAATTGGGGAAATCCCCACTGCCGATCCCCAGATCTCCTACCTCCGTCTGCATCTAGCCAACCTTCTCAGCTCGGGAGTGAACCTACATCTACAAGGATGCCCAGAATTCCCCAACCGATACGGCCAATGCAGGAGTTGCAACGGTCCCATCCAGAGCTGGATGCTTCCCCGCCCACAGCCTACCTTTTACATTACTCAAGGAGAGGGAGCGGTCGCGGTCCACGAGTCCCAGCTTGCTGCCACTGCTGTTGTCCTTCTGGCGAGCGACCGCCACCGCGATGCCAACGGGGAGATGTCTAACTTCCACCTCTCCTTGAGATCCAATGCTCTCGCGTCCAAAAGACTTGGCGCTTTCAGGTCGCTCCGGTTCCTTCTTCAGCTGCTTGCCCGCTTGGTGAGGCAGCAGCTGCTGGAGCTTGGGGGAAGGCTGTTGACCAGGGTCCAGCTTCATGTTGCCCAGGCCCCCAAAAGGACTTTTCTTGCCACCACCTTGCCGTGCTGACGCCTCCTTTGCAAAGCTGCCGCTGTACTTGATGAGACTTTGCATGGCTGAGCCTTCACCGTGCGAGGGAGGGTGGAGGTTCTCTGGCACGCTCTGGCCTCCCACCACGGAGGACCTCTGTAGGTTGCTGGGCTCCAGGTAGGTCTTCTTGGCTTCCTCCTCCGCCCGGTTGGCATGGTTGTGTTGGGCAGCTAAAACGGCCATCTGAGTGGTGGCAAAGTTGCCCATTTCAAAAGGCTTCCATTTTTGTTCCGGGGGCTTCAGCTGTTGGTTGGGGTCTAAATGCTGCCGGGAGGAAGAGGACAAGGAGGAAGAGGAGGAAGAAGAAGACGAGGTGTCCAAAGTGCCGTAGATCTTCACCGCTTCTTTGCAGCCGGGTCTTTGAAATCGGTCCCGCTCGCAGGAGCGATGCTCTGCCTCGGCTTTGGGCAAGTCCTTCAAAGGGAGGTATTCCCTGCTTTCGGGGGAGTTCAACCTCTGCCTGTTCAGGAAGTTCTCCGAAGCCGCCTGCTTCTTCAAGACCACGGAGTTGGCCCTGATGACCGAACTTTTCTCCCGCAGGATCTCCATCCGCTTGGCGTCTGCGTGGATGGAGAACTCCTGGGCCAAAAGGTTGCGCGAAGCATCCGTCAGGCACCTCTCGGGGACGGCCTGCAAGACCCCCACTCGGGCAGCGGTGGGAACCTCCTTCTCCTTCAGCTTGGCATTGTCCCGGGCTTGGGAGGCAATCTGAATGGGGCCGTTCCTCTCGTCGTAGGCCTCGAGGGAAGGCACGAAGGTGGGCGCGATGACCTTGTGTTCCCTCCCGGACTCCTTGGTCAAGGGGAAGATGGTGTACATGTTGGGATGGATTGGCTGGGGAGGGAAGGCCGAGGGCGGGGGCAGCTTCCCCGGTTGAGCTGGAGAAGGACAGCTGCAGGCCACGTGCAAGGCAGCCACCGAACTCATCGCGGCGTCGACTTTCTTGATCCGGTCGGAGTAGGCGTAAGGAGGAGGCCTCACATTCTCGTCGTGTCTGCCGAGGTCCTTGGGGCAGCGGTCCAACTCGGAGCCCTGGGCGCTTCCGGTCATGTTGCAGTTGCTGAGGGAAGAGGTCTGAAGGGGGTGTTTGGACTTTGGTTCTCCGCTGAAGACCCCCCGATGGGACAAGTGTTCCTCCAGGTAGGGAGACAAGCGCTCCCCAACCTTCATGGCCTTCTCAAATCCATTCGTTTTCCTCTCGCTCTCGGGCTTGGTGTCCTGGGTGAGGTCTACCACGCTGTGAGGCCGGGAGTCCTCGCGCAGCTTGGCCTCCTTCTTGGCGAGGGAGAAGGAGAGGTCGCTTCGGTAAGAGCGGTCCTTCCCACCGAGGCCTTTGGGGACGTCCTTGGGGGTCCTGTGTGGGTGCCCAAAGTCCTTTTCGTGGAGAAGGGCGCTGGAGGCAGGGTTGGGGGCTGCCCTAGACGGGGTGGCCTGGGTGTGCAAAGCAGCTTGTCCTGCGTGCCCAGCAAGGTAAAATCCATCTGTAAGTCAAAGGAGGGTGTGGGGGAGAAGAGCAGATTGAGGTCAATTCTCTTTGGTCAAGGCACATCCAAGAGTACAAAACATTTCAAGGATGACGTGTGCTGACCCAGAATCATCCAAAGTCAGGTTGAAAAGAAGACTTTCCTACTTCTATCAACCTACCAGATTTTTTTTTAACCTTGGGAGAGATGGTTTCAACCTCTAATTTTCAACTAAAATGGCAAGCAAGCAAAGAAGGAAGGAAGGAAGGAAGGAAGGAAGGAAGGAAGGAAGGAAGGAAGGAAGGAAGGAAGGAGAGAAGAGAGACAAAGATTGAGGGAAGGAGGGAGGGAAGGAAAAGGAAGGAAGAGAGAGAGGAGGGAAGGAAAGAAGGAAGGAAGAAGAGAGACGGAGGGAAGGAAGGAAGGAGGGAAGGAAGGAAGGAGAAGGAAGGAAGAGAGAGGAAGGAAGGAAAGAAGGAAGGAAGGAAGGAAGGAAGGAGAGGAGAGAGACAGCTGGAGGGAGGAAAGGAAGGAAGGAGAGAAGAGAGACAGATTGAGGGAAGGAAGGAGAGAAGAGAGACAAAGGGAGGGAGGGAAGGAAGGAAGGAAGGCTAACCTTTTGGGGTCTCGAAGAGGCTGTGCTGACTCAGCTGACCAAGTAGGGGATTCCCACTGCTGCTGTGAGGTTCCAGGTGGCTCAGAGGAATGTATGAGGGGTAGAGACCACCCGGCAGGTGGGAGAAACCTGAAACAGAAAAACAAATGCACAGATCAGTTCAGGATTCAACAAACAACACCCCCCCCCCCCCGCATTCACACACACACACCATGTGGCTTTCTCCCTGCCCTTCTCCTTTTTCCTCCCTCTAATTTCCTCTCTCTCTTTTTTTGGTCCTTTGCTTTTTTTTGTATTTTCTTCTTTAAAAAGTTCCGTTGGTGGGAGACCACCAACGCTGTCAGAGACCCGGGAAGGACGTCAACCAGGGGAGGAAGAGTGGGGATGCCTTTGGGGTCTTGATAAGAGAAGACCTTCAGCCTGGCTGAGTTGTGGTCTCGCAACCCAACCCGCAAGCAGTGGGGGGGTCAGGAAGACAACCTTGTGCAATTCAGAGAAGGGAGGAAATTTTCACCGAGCGGCCGTTGCGAAAACCCACAATGAGTGCCCTAGATTCGCTACCATGGATCTACCGTTAGCCAAGGAGAGAGAGATTCCAGAAGCCCGAAGGAGGGGGTTTTTTGGGGAGGGGACACTCTGGATCGTGCACAAAGGCAAAAGGATCACATTGCAAAGGAAAAGATGAGCCAACTTTGCAAAAGTGAATTTGCTTCCTTCTTTCAAAGGTGGAACTTCCTTTCTCTGGCATCAAAAGTCAACTTGTGATGCTCCATCTCACTCCCAAGGACCAAAATAACTCCTGGTGGTTTTTAAGCGCTTTCTTTGACCACCTAGGCCAGTGGTGGGTTGCTCTTACCTTTGCTAGTGATACGCTACTTGTAGTCCGTTCGACTACTACCAATACGGCCGTACCGGGCCGTACCGGCCAGGACCCACCACTGGCCTAGGGTTGAAAACCCAAGACGTCATCCTGTTATGTACAGGGAGTCCTCGACGTACGACCGCAAATGAGCCCGACGGGTCTGTGGCTCATTGAGAGAGCATCTCACGTTGTTTCACCCTTGCTTGCCGCAGTTGGGAAGCGAAGCACCGCAGCCGTTAAGTTAGCAACACGGTTGTTAAGCGGATCTGGCTGTCTCGAGTGGACTTTGCTTGTCGGAAGGAGATCGCATGACCCCGGGACATTGCGACCGTCCTAAAGCTGAATCAGAAGCCCCGTGTTCTTCATGTAACTCTGGGAAGGCTGCGATGGTCGCAAGTGTGCAAAAAAGAGTCCTTTTTTTCAGCGCCGTTATAAAACTTTGAAAGGTCACTAAACAAGCCGTTTTTAAGTCGGGGACTATCTGCCCAGGGAGTCCTCAGTTTACAATCCCAATTCAGCCTGTAATTATGATCGTAAGTCATGATGGTTGCTAAGTGGATCACTTAACAAAGTTTTAAGAAAACGTGTGAATCTGGTTATTTTAATGGAGCCGGGGGGGGGGGGCGCGAGACCGAAGACTCTTTTTAACCCAGCTTTTCTTTCGTTTCTATGTCATTTGTTTTCTGCCCCTCCTTTTACTTCTTGTCCTTTTTATTTTTTCTGTATCTTGTTTTTCATGTTTTGAATAATTTGAAAACTACCCGGAGGCGCTGGGAGTCGGGTGGCATTTAAATAACAACAACAAGAAAAAGTCACATAACGGGTCCTCCTTCTTGTCAAGCTTATCATTGGGTAGCAGCTCTTTGAAAGTTTAGCCTCTTCTCTAAAGGAAAAAATAAGTTTCCAGTCCTTATTAAGTTAGTTTCTAGTCCTTATTAAGTAAGTTTCCAGTCCTTATTAAGTAAATTTCTAGTCCTTATTAAGTTAGTTTCTAGTCCTTACTAAGTAAATTTCCAGTCCCTATTAAGTAAGTTTCTAGTCCTCATTAAGTTAGTTTCTAGTCCTTATTAAGTAAGTTTCCAGTCCTTATTAAGTTAGTTTCTAGTCCTTATTAAGTAAGTTTCTAGTCCTTATTAAGTAAGTTTCTAGTCCTTATAAGGGCTCAAGTGGCTAAGATGCCGAGCTTGTCGATCAGAAAGATCGGCAGTTCGGCGGTTCAAATCCCTAGAAAAAAAGGCAGGAGGTAGGACGACTGATAACTTTTGGTGGTAGTGGGAGGGCGGGGTATGGACAATATAGTGGGACATGGTGGCTCAGTGGCTAAGACGCTGAGCTTGTCCATCAGAAAGTCCGGCAGTTCAGCGGTTCGAATCCCAAGCGCCGTGTAATGGAGTGAGCTCCCGTTCCTTGTCCCAGCTTCTGCCAACCTAGCAGTTTGAAAGCAGGTAAAAAATGCTAGTAGAAAAATAGGGACCACCTTTGGTAGGAAGGTAACAGCATCCCGTGCGTCTTTGGCATTTAGTCCTGCTGGCTATATGACCACGGAGACGTCTTTGGACAGTGCTGGCTCTTTGGCTTTGAAACGGAGATGAGCACCGCCCCCTAGAGTCGGGAACGACTAGCACATATGCGCGAGGGGAACCTTTACCTTCCCTATAAAGTGAAGATTCCTGGCTAATCAGAATCACTGAGAGTTGGGTGGCATATACATTTAATCTATTATTGGGGTTGGTTTGCACAGTCAGCCAGATACTTTGACTGGATCTGGCATTTTTGTCTACCTCTCCCGCCCTTCCCGAGGCTGTGAGATAAGCAGATGTTGTTTAACAATATGAATTGCCGCAGGGTTATGATGATTATGACTCATCCGCCAGATCGCCGTTAAACAAAAACTCTTTCGGAAAAATAAAAATAAAGAAAAGGTAAACAGTCATAGATTGGCATAGAAGTTTTAACCTTTGGGGTCATCCACCTCTCGGAACACCTGCTGAATCCCTCTCAGAAAAATTAACTTAAATTCATTTAAATACACCGATATGGGAAAGAAGCCAGTCAGACTGAAATACAGTTATGAAAAAAATAATAATAAATAGCCGTAATATATCCGCTAATTGACTCGCCCACCCAAACCATAAGAAACGTTAAGGATAACCAAGGTTTTTCCCCCCCACCCCAAATTTTAAAGCCCCTCCTAGACTGTCTCTAAGCGGAATGCTTCATGGGGCCAAGATTAAGCCCTCCCCTGCTCTCCTCGGCTTGGCCAATCCGTGTCCCTCTGCCTCCCTCCCCCCCCCCCCGTGCCACCTCCACCTGGCCTACCTTGCAAGATCCAGGTAAGCAATTACCATCTTGGTATATACGGTAATATGCTCCCTGAGCTCCTTTTTAGAGAAAGGGCAAAAAGATGTAAACACAATAAAGGTAATTGCTTAATTGCTTAATCATTTTAAACCCAGAAGAGTTAATCGGCTAAAAGACATCTTTAAGCAGTTGGCAAGGTTAGCGAAGGGGTGGAGACTGGAGTGTGAGAAGAGAGAGAGAGAGAGAATGAGAGAAAGAGGATAAGAAAGAAAGAATAATAAAGAATGAGAAAATGAGAGAATGAGAGAGAAAACAGGAGAAAGAGAACGAGAAAGAAAATGAGAAAGAACAAGAAAGAGGACGAGAAAGGAAGAGAACAAGAGAGAAAGAAAGAGAATGAGAAAGAAAGAACAAGAGAGAGAGAAAACGAGAATGAAAGAGAGACAACAAGAGAATGAGAAAGAAAGAGAACAAGAGAAAGAGGAATAAAGAGAACAAGAAAGAAAAAGATAGAATGAGAAAGAAAGAGAATGAGAAAGAAAGAGAGAACGAGAAAGAGAACAAGAGAGGGGGGAAGATATATCAAAATCCTGCGTATGTGGCAATGATGATGCTGAAATCCTGCACTCATCAGAAGGGAGGCAGCATGCAAGAAAGCACGCCATGCGCAGCTTCACCACCAGCGGCTCTTCCCTCCAGCCTTCACCCAAAGCCCCCCACCAGGAAGCTGAAGCAGACCCCAAGTTGGAATTTCTGCCCCCCTCCGACCTGCACAAAGAGACCCCAAAGGGGGAGACTCTCTGCAGCAACACAAGCGTTCATTGCACGTATCTGGCTTCATGGACCACCAGTTGGTGACCGCTGATCTAGTCAACATGTCCAGGAATCCATCATATCTTCCATTCAGCCATTCCCCCGCCCCAAAGCTGTGCGTTTATGGATCGGGCAAGGTTTCACGCTGGATGTTGAGCCGTTTGCCAGGGTTTCTCTCCCCAGGTCAACCCCGGAGTGAGTTTCCACGGTGAGCCAAACGCCTCCTTTGCATTCAAGGTGGGAACCCAGCCAAACGGAGCCTGAGTGAGCGACAAAACAACCGCACCCACCTCCGAAGGTGTCCCCGCTTTAATTAAACACCCAAGCTGCCATGGAGGCCAGCCCTTTGCGGTTAATTCCGGGAAGGTTGAGCAAGAACTCACGCAATGGGGAAATTCCCCATTTGCAATCAGAAACGCCAGCAGCCACTCATCTCAGCTTGCCAAATTCAGGCTCCACAAACGCCCAAAATCTTTGTAGCCAAAAAACAACAACGGGAGACTTCCCCAACCGCCTCGCCACCTTCTCCAGAAGATTGTGAAGGCCACCAGCGGGCAACACTTCCTTGCTCCGGGAGCAGAAAGCGAGCCAACGTTTGAGAAGGCGTTGGGATCCTTTCCAACTGTCCTCTCCAAACTTCTCCTCCCGGGACAGCTAAGGAATGGATTCAGATCACGAGTTCAGTTGGGAAGCATCTTCAAATGAGACACCAAAGCGATGTGTTTCACATCTGGAGAACCTTGGCTGCTTGAAGAGAGTTTTGTTGACTGGGGAATTCTTCTGGGAGTTGAATTCCGCCAAGCTTCAGACAAACAGGTCTAGGATCTTAAGGGCTTAAGGATCTAATTAATTCTAGACTGATATTACATGGTGAACATTTTCCTTCCCTCCCTCCTTCCTTTCTTCTTTTCCTTCCTTCCTTCCTATCCTCTTTTCCTTTCTTCCTACTTTTCCTTCCTTCCTTTCTCCCTTCCTTCCTTCTTTTCCCTCCTTTCTTCCTACTCTTTTCCTTCATTCCTTCATTCCTTCCTACTTTTCCTTCCTTTCTTCCTACTCTTTTCCTTCCTTCCTTTCTCACTTCCTTCCTATTTTTTCTCTTCCTACTTTTTCTTCTTTCTCTTTTCCTTCCTTCCTTCCTTCATTCTTTCATTCCTTCCTATTTGCCCTCCTTCCTTCCATTTTAATCCCTATCAATGTAAGCAGACCTTTCTCTGTAAGCCACAATGTGTCTGTGTGTCTGTCTGGTAGCTGTTTTCCACTCCCCTATTTAAAAAATAATAATGGGCTCTGGTGCGTTGCCAGGGTTAGATTTTGGAGACCTTGGCAGAGAACGTATGTCCCCTCCCACCATCTAACCACCTTCTCAAGACCAAGGACAGTTTAGTTGAAGGACAAAAAGGAGCCAGCTGCACCATGTTCAGGGTGCAGCTGGATATCTATCTACACACACACACACACACACACACACACACAAACGTATTGTGTCACAATCCCTGGTATGCCCAAATATGGGAGGGAGCATACTGCTTCCCTTTTCTGTCTTTCGGCCCACCCTAGGAGCCATCCAGGCAGAAAGCCATTTTTTTAATGTTGCCTTGTTACATTTGTGTTGCGTTTGTGCTGATAAATAAATAAAGGGAGACTAGTGTAGATCTATTTCAAGCTATTTAGCTCTCATCAGCTAGCCATACCCTTACTGGGAATTGAACCTGGGCAATTCCCAGTAAGGGTATGGCTAGCTGATGAGAGCTAAATAGCTTGAAATAGATCTATACTAGTCTCCCTTTATTTATTTATCAGCACAAATGCAACATATATACATATACATATACATATATATATACACACTGTATACACACACACACACACATATCTGGAAGAATATAGATTTGGGTTCTTTCTTGTGGAAGAAATAATTCTAAGCTCTCCGATTCCAGCAGAAAATTCTTACTGCTACTTTTGTCCTAGTAGTTCTTCAACAGCTACGATGAGTAATTTGCATTTTATTTTTTCATGTTTGACATCTACAAAAATTCACACTTGGGAACCTCATACTTACACCATACATTCAGCCTTACACCTTCACTCGTGCCTTATCTCGGTTTGAAAACCACATCCTGCCAAACCCAAACCATATTATGACAGTGCAAAACACAAAGCAAGCCCCAGACATGTGGACTAGCACCTTGCTCAATCACCTCTATACGGCTGGGCCAGGGGGCAGAGGTCTAATTCATGCCCTTTTACAAGCTAAGGCAGATTTATCTCTCTCTCTCCCTTTTTCTCTCTCTCTTGTTCTCCCTCTCTGTCCCTCCCCTCCTCTCTCCCTCCCCTCCTCTCTCCCTCCCCTCCTCTCTCCCTCCCCTCCTCTCTCCCTCCCCTCCTCTCTCCCTCCCCTCCTCTCTCCCTCATTCTCTCTGGTTCTCTCTCTCTGGTTCTTGTTCTCTCTCATTCTCCCTTCTCTCCCTCTCCCTCCCCCTTCCCTCTCTCCCTGTCGCTCTTCTCTCTCTCGTTCTCCCTCTCATTCTTGTTCTCTCTCTCTCTCATTCCACATCTCCCGCTCCCTCATTCCCTCTCCCTGGTTCTCCTTCTCTCATTCTTGTTCTCTCCCTGTCTCTCTTCTCTCTCTCCCTCTTTCTTCCTCATTCTCTCATTCCCGTTCTCTCCCTGTCTCTCTTCTCTCTCATTCTCCCCCCTCTCTCTCTCCCTCCCGCACCCTTCTCTCTCTCCCTTGTTCTCTCTTGTTCCCCCTCCCTCCCCTCTCATTCTCTCTCTCGTTCTCTCATTCTCTCTCTCGTTCTCTCATTCCCATTCTCTCCCTGTCTCTCTTTTCTATCTCATTCTCCCCCCCTCTCTCTCTCCCTCCCTTACCCTTCTCTCTCCCTTGTTCTCTCTCTTGTTCCCCCTCCCTCCCCCCTCATTCTCTCTCTCTCATTTTCTCATTCCCATTCTCTCCCTGTCTCTCTTCTCTCTCATTCTCCCTCTCTCTCTCTCCCTCCCCCTTCTCTCTCCCTTGTTCTCTCTCTTGTTCCCCCTCCCTCCCCCTCCCTCCCCCCTCATTCTGTCTATCGTTCTCTCATTCCCATTCTCTCCCTGTCTCTCTTCTCTCTCTCATTCTCCCTCTCGTTCTCTCTCCCTCCCTCTCTAAATTCCCACAGCCAGCTCAAGTTCTTCTGTCATAAAGCATTGCCTGTTTTTCACAGACATTTTTCCATTTCTTGAAAAGTTAACATTAAGAATAAATAGTGCCTTAGCAGAGCAGTATTTTTTTTTTTTACTCCACCTCCATCCCCCATCAAATGAAATAACCCAGCTGCTAAGTTGAGCAACAAGGTTCACTTGGCCAAGCTGTTTGCAAGCCGTGTTTTAAAATAATTCAGTCCTCAACAAGCCGCCCCATTGTATTATTATTATAATATATTTTTTTTAAAAACGGGCGGCTGCTAGCTTTGATAGGCTGTTCCAAGAGAAAGCATATTTTTTTTCTGTATAAATAGCACGTACACCAGCAAGACCGAGAGATGCTTTTTAAAGCGTTCAATCGTTTCAAATGCAAAAAAAAAAAAAAAAGAAGTCCATTTTAAAAGTGCAATATTTATAACCCTGGCCTGCAATAAAAGATCAGGAAACTCAAACCGAAGAACAATTGGCAGGAGAGGAAATTTGAGACAAACATATCAAAATCCCCGACAGTCTAATATCCAAGGATATACATACTAACACACTGCTGAAATTCTGCAGGGCTGCCAAAAAAAAAAAAAAGAACTGCTTTGAAACGATTTTAGTCCTCTGTCCCCATCAGGACTAGAAACCTAGCTTTCTTTCCGTGTTTTAAGAAGCAGGTCAGGCAGACTAAAGCACGATGGATTTACTAAGTGTTTCTCAAACCTTGGCCGTTACAAGATTGGGTGGACTTCAACTTCCAGAATTCCCTAACCAGCTTTGAAGTGGCCAAGGTTGAGAAAACAGTGGATTTTCTCTCTCTCCCACTTTTATCCCAGCACAATGAGGGCGAGAAACATGCTGTGTCATTGGAAAGGGTGTCAAGGAAGTTGCAGGAAATAGGGTGACAAGAGAAATGATGATGGTGGTGATAATAATAATAATAATAATAATAATAATAATAATAATAATAATTCCTTGGTTAGGAATTGAGTTGTTAAGCTACCAACCAGCCCCAAAGGCTGTGAATCTCACCAAACATTAAATAATAATAATAATAATAATAATAATAATAATAATAATAATAATAATGCATGTTACCACCAACAGTAAATGTCACCTCTGTAATGAGAAAGATGAGACAGTCCACCACTTGGTGCAGCAAAATTTCACAAACTATCTACAACACCATGACCGAGTTGCTAAAATCATTCACTGGAAATTGTGCCAGAAGTTTGGATTTGAGTTGAGAAGGTTCTAGAGAATGAGAAAGTCAAGATCTTGTGGGATTTGAGAATTCAGACTGACAGGCACTTGGCCTACAACATACCTGACATAACAATAGTTGAAAAGGAAAAAGTTTGGTTCATTGACATTGCAATACCTGGTGATGCGCGAATTGAAGATAAGCAGCAGGAAAAAAATCACCAAGTACCGGGACTTGCAAATTGAAGTTGAGCGACTGTGGAAAAAGAAATTGTCTATTGTTCCAATTGTAATTGGAGCCCTTGGAGCAATACCTAAAGGGCTACCTCGCTATTTGGAAATTCTAAATTTTCCTGACTTGAACATTCTGACTCTACAAAAAACCGCCCTACTTGGAACAACTTATATCCTCCGACGTTACCTTAACAGTTCCTAGGTCCTTGGTTAGAACTCGAGCTGTTGAACTACCAACCAGCCACAAAGGCTGTGAATCTTGCCAAAGATTAAATAATAATAATAATGTCCAAGAATTTTACAAGATACACCAACAAATTGCAGCTTCCTGCAATAAAATCAATGGAACTGCAAAAAAACCTGCGCTACTCGGAACATCATATATTTTAAGAAGGTCCTTGGTTGATACCTAGGATGCTGGCAGCAAACCTTATCAACCATTAGCACCAGTCACTGGTATTTGTAATGCATTTTTGAATGTTCAGTTGGCTGAGTTTCATGTTTAATGAATAAAGTTAATAATAATAATAATAATAATAATAATAATAATAATAATAATAATAATAATAATAATAAATCAGTATGTCAAATAATAATGTCTCTGGTGCTCTCTAAGCTGGGTTGTTTTCTTGCAGACATTTCATTACCCAGCTAGGTAACATTATCAGTGCTAGGATGATAGAAATGGTAATAATAGAATTCAAACTGGCAGACCACAGAACACCCCAGTCTTAGCAATTATCAATAAGAAACATTTTTTAAAAACAAAATCTGGATAGCAGACGTGACAGTCCCTGAAGACAGCAGAAGAGAAAGAACTGGAGAAGTTAACAAAATACAAAGACATCAAGTAAAAACAGAACTACTACGGCAAGAGAAAGCAAAGGCCAATAGCGATAGACATCTTGGGTGCAATGCCCAAAAAACATCTGAAGCAGCCCTTGAATACCATCCGGCATTGACAAACCCATCATCGGTCAATTGCAAAAGGCAACTTTACTCAGCTTACATCCTGCAATACCTTTAACAGCATTCAACAACCACAGCTGCCCATCCTAGGTCCTTGGGAAGGAGTCGGAGAGGAAGATGAAAAGGCCAGCTCCAACATCTGGCTGACTGAGTGACACACTTTAACAAACAAGCTACTGATTGCATTGGAGAAGGAAATCTCCCATGGAAATGAAGTGGGCAAGAGATGATGGATAGATAATTTTTGTTGTTGTTGTTCTGCCTTGTTTTCCCTTTTCTCTCTCTTTCCTTTAAAGCACAGCAATTAAAGGACTGAAGCGGGCAAAGGTGATTTCTCTTTTTTGTTGTTGTTCTGATTTGTTTGTTTCCTTTTCCCTCTCCCTTTTCTTAGGTGGGTGACATGATTAGAAATTAGATGGGATAGACAGAAAAAAGGCTTTTAATAAAGGGCAACAGGACTAAAGCTAGAGTAAGTAATAGAAATAAGAGGCAGGGGAATATTAGTGTATCCATTTTTATATAATAAAAGTAATAACAAGAGAAAACATGGAATAACTGAATAATGATAGATTGCAACCTAATAAAAATGTGTATTATTATTATTATTATTATTATTATTATTATTATTATTATTAGAAAAACATAAGTTGATTGAATGTAATAATTATATTAACTATCAGTTTTACTTGTGTTAGAATGCATGACACCAGGTACCACACTGTTCACGCATGGAGTCGATATATTTGTAAAAAAATAAAATAAAAATAAAAAAATCTTGTAAAAACAGCAAAACTTGCAATTGTACAGAAATTCCCTTCGACTCAAAGGATGCTCCTTTTGACAATCCTGGGATTTATCTGTTCAGGAATGTCCCTTTTCCCTTGGCAAGTCCTTTTAACTTTCTAGCTGGAGCCACAAGAGACACACAGCCATAGCTGTGCTAACAGATGGACAACAGAGATTGTAAGGGATAGAAACAAAGAGGATGAGGGAACTGGAAGCTAAAACAGATGAAGAACGGTTGCAGGAACTGGGGATGTCTAGGTTAATGAAAAGAAGGATTAGGGGAGACATGATAGCAGTCTTCCAATATCTCAGGGGCTGCCCCAAAGAAGAGGGAGTCAAGCTATTCTCCAAGGCACCTGAGGGCAGGACAAGAAGCAATGGGTGGAAACTAATCAAGGAGAGAAGCAACTTAGAACTGAGGAGAAATTAATCAGTGAAATAACTTGCCTCCAGAAGTTGTGATGCTCCAACACTGGAAGTTTTAAAGAAGATGTTGGATAACCATTTGTCTGAACTGGTGTAGGGTTTCCTGCCTGGGCAGGGGGTTGGACTAGAAGACCTCCAAGGTCCCTTCCAGGTCTGTTATTCTATTCTATCCTAAATATGGAGGAACAATTCGTAGGACTAATAGCCCTCAACATAACCTTCAACTTAACAAGAGTTTGTTGAGTGACTGTCTGAAGTTACAACAGGGCTGAAAAGAGTGACTTATGACCGGTTTTTCACACTTACAACCGTTACAGCATCCCCATGATCACGGGATCAAAATTCAGGCGCTCAGTTCATGCGCAGGATGGTTGCAGTACCACCTTTTGCGACCTCCCAACAAGCAAAATCAATGGGGAACTGGTGCATTACTAATGTAACGACTGCAGTGATTTGCTTAATGGCCGCAGCAGGAAAGGTCATAAAACGGGGGAAATTTCATTTAAGAAATGTCTCGCTGAGCCACAGAAATGTTGTGCTCCATTGCAGTCATAAGGTCGAGGGCTACCCGCAGGTCCAGCTACCCACCCACCCACCCAATTCCTTCGCTGGCTGCAGCCTCAGAAGACCTCAAAATGACTGGGTCCGATTTGGGTTAATGTCAGGGGTTCCAAATAGCACCCCGAAGGAAATCAGAGTCGGAGGCAAAGGATTCCTCAAAGTTCCAATTGATGAAGAGAGCCAGGTTGGCACATCTGGGAAAACCCAAATCTGAAAGCTTCCCGGTTTTCCCCACCCAGTTGAAAGTTCAAGATCTTGCCCTCACATCCACAAGCCCATTCCTGTAGTCCAATCTCCCACTGCCATACTGGCAGTTCCTCCCATCCAGTTCCGGTCAGGTGCAGAGACAAAGGATGACCTTGGCTTTCTAGAAAGAATGTTGTTATGGCTGCATATCATCCAACTCCTTACAATTCCCCCTTCCCATTTTCCCACCATAGAAAATGCCTAGTAGAATAATAGAAAGTGTGGCAGGCCAAAGATCCCAAGAGGAAAGATGGCTCCAGGCCTGACCGACTCTTTCGGGAATTAAAAGGTGGGGTTTACTCAGCACCCTCCCACCCATAATACATCCCACGACCCTAACCAAGGTTAACGCTCACCAAGATTTGCATTAGTAAGTAAACCCAATGATCCAGGGCATGTAATAACCCCACCAATGTATGATGCACCTTTCCCATCACGGAGAGAAACTGCATAGTGGTACCTTTGAGCCCACTCACAACATCTGGGGGACGTCAGACGCCGTTTTCTGTCGCTGCTCCTAAACAGCAGAGTTACGGTGGATTTTCTAAGCATCAATAATATAATTTCCCACCGGAACACTGCAACCGTGCTAAGATCCAGCAGGGGCACTGATTTACAATGGGCCTGTAGACAATTACATTCCTAAACCTTTCTAGGCTTTTAAAAAAAAAAAAATAATAATAATCCCTAAATGCTAAAACAGCCCCATTCTGGCTCGGTTTTGAGCTAGTCTGCAAAGTGATGTCACCTCTTTCTTTCTTTTTTCTTTTTTTTTTTTTGCCAAGAGTAGTGCTCAAAAGGGTAGAGGGTGTGAGTGTAGCATGTAAATAAAATGATGTTTGCTCTTGAGCTTAGTTTATCACTCTGCATTTGGCACCTCTGGGGTTTTTTTAGCACCTGGAAAAATCACCTATCCTGCAACCCAATAAATCTTCTTTGCAGACTTCCTCTTTCGCCGTTGTTAGCCGTTGGGTTTTGCAAAAAATAAATAAATTTGAAAACGAGTTTTTCACGATTGCAAAACCCGTCACCCCACCAATCTCCTAAAATTCTGCATCACCTCTCTCTCACCCCAGGATTTATCCTTCTTCCACCCCCCCTCCATCCTCAGTTGGGGGGTGGGGAAACCACACCTACTCACAAGATTATTTTTTTAAATGTATCTAAGGATTCATGACTGATTTGAAAAGGGCTGGAAAGTCACAAGACCTGACAACCGCATTGGTTGATGAAAAGAAAGAAAGAAGGAAAGAAAGAAAGAAAGAAAGAAAGAAAGAAAGAAAGAAAGAAAGAAAGAAAAAAAAAGAAAGAAAATTGATTGATTTGATTGATTTAGGTAGGTAGGTGAGATAGATAGATAGATAGATAGATAGATAGATAGATAGATAGATAGATGATAGATAGATAGATAGATAGATGATAGATAGATAGATGATAGATAGATAGATAGATAGATAGATAGATAGATAGATGATAGAGAGATAATTTGAAAAAAATTAAATAGATGAAAAGGAAAGATGAGAGAGAGAGAGAGAGAAGGAGGGAGGGAGGGAGAGAGAAAATATTTTTCTCTACCAGAATGGCACACCTGACATTCCAGGTAAGGGTGGGTGAACTGAGATTTTTTTTTAAAGAATCAAATTTGAAGAGAATAAGCAACTGAAATGCTATTTCAGTTAAAGTGGGGAGGAGGGGGGAATAAATCCGGTCTCCACCTCAAGCAGAAAACGATCATACTTGTTATCTAAAAAAGGAGAGTTTTGTTCTTACCTGCACAGCAGGATTTTTAAACATCTGCAGTTGCTTAAAAAAATACACACCCATCTATGTACTTAAAACAGCCCCCTTCTGACTGTGTCTGGCTTTTTTTTACAGTGCCTCTACAGCAGGCCTAAGCACAAACATGGCAACCAAAGAAGAGGCTCCACTCTCTTAACCTGTGCATTATTTCATAACCCCCCTTCTCCCCCCCCCAAAAAAAATCCCCTCTGCCCTCCCCTTTTCAGCTCAGAAAGACAAGGGATTTCTCTGAAGCACAGAGCTTGTCATCTGTTCTGAATTGCATGTATCCACACGCAGATCTGGGGGGGGGGGAAACACTGCTGCTATTTTAAACTTTATTAAAGGGCAATTCATTTATTCCACCGATGAATTGCAGGAGAGACAGAAAGCAAAAACGGTTCAGGAGAACATGAAGAAGAAAAAAGGTGCAGGAATACATCCCTACCACACACACAAACACACACAATGCAACGGCAAGATATTAAAAAAAAACAATCACAGCAGCTCTCTAACTTAAATTTTTTTTAAAGCTTTTATTTGGACCAAGCCCAGAGTTTTTCCTCCCAACCACCACCACCCCATTTCAAAAAGAAGTTAAGTTTAACTGCCATGGTGTTGAACTTTTCCAAAACCAAGCCAGCTCTTTCTTTACAAGATATTCAGTTCGAAACTTTGGGCCCAGGGAGATAAAACAATTCGAAAGACGAAGGGATGTTTGACTGTTTTAAAATGCCGCCCAAGGTTGCCCTTCCACTATATGATACAATTCAAGAACGTTCTCTCAAACTTGCAAGTAAAAACAACAACAACAACAACACAGTTGTTGAAACCATCTTTTAAAAAAAATTGTGCTGAACATTCCCTTGGCAATATTTTGCAATTCTGAAGGAGGCAGGGCCGGATTTTCCTATAGGCTAACTAGGCTTCAGCCTAGGGCCTCGAGATCAAGAGGGGCCTTTTATTTTTATTTATTATCCGTGCCACATTTTTTATAAAGGTTAGTACCAATTACAACACGTTTCATTTAATATATTGATATATATCACAGTAATGATGTATTTTATTATCTCTCATGTAATTTACAAACTTAAAAATGGGAGGTGAAAGGGCCCCATAAGTGGAATAGCCTAGGGCCTCTTTTCATCTAAATCAGTTAAAACTTTGCAAACCCCACCAAAAGAGAGTGACAAAACCCATCTCCCTTTTAAATTACAACACATTCCTGACTTTTTGTTTTGTTATGCTATGTTTCTGGGGCTAAGCGGGAAATTGGTAAAGTGTGTTTCGCTCCACTTTACAACCTAGCTTGCCACTGTTGTTAAGTGAATCCCTGCAAGTTGTTACTGTCATGGTTAAGTAAACCTAACTTCCCCGTGGACTTTGGAAGTCAGAAGGTTGCAAAAGTGGGTCATGTCACCTCGGGACACAGCAACGGTCATAAATATGAGTCAGTGACCAAGTGGCTGAATTTGGATCATGTGACCATGGGGGTTCGTAAGTGTGAAAAATGGTCATAAGTCACTTTTTTCAGCAGTGTTGTAAGTTCAGACAATCACTCCACAAACTATTATAAGTTGAGACTCTCCTTTTTTTCATATTTTCTATCATTTTGGTTAGGGTAGCAAACCACAAGAGCTACAAAAAGTCCATTTCGTAAAAAAATAAATCGAACGGTTTTACTAGACAAAGATGATCTTGGACCGTGATGAGAATCTACAAGACCCAAAAAGCAAATTTGGGAGAACCGTTTGCAGAAATAAACACCAGCTACTGGCAAGAAACATGGACTTTCCAAAGCATACTTAAGAGAAGAAAAACCAGGCCTTTCTAATCCACCAAGAAGAAGGGGAAAAAAATCTAAAATCCTTAGACAAAGGCAAAAAACACCATTATTTTACAAAACCAAACCAGCAGGAGAAGACAACAAGGGCTTCAAATTCTCCAGAACTCATTCTGGAGCCAACCGACCAGAAAAAGAAAAAAAAGAGCAAGCCATAAGAATGTACAGGGATAGAAAAATCCAGGAAAAAATAAAACCGCAGGAAAAACAAGCCATAAAAACCAGACCAGTTTCAGCCCTGACATTTAGCTTGATTGAAGTCGATGGCTTAAAGTTGAATAAGCATATGTCAGCTTCTCAAAATAGGCACCAAAACAACATTTTTAGTTCTCACTTTCTCTTAAATCTTTAAAGAAAGCAAATTTATTTCTTCTCCCTGCCCTCTGGCAAATTGGGAAGAAATATATATATATATATACCATCTGCTATCTGTCTGATTAAAAACAGATTTCCCCACCCCCACCCCAACCAGGGATCTACTAACAATAACTTTATCCCATCCAGGGGAAAATGTGGTTTACATGGAACTAGGTTTGTCCTTCGTGAATGCAGAAACAGGGAGACGCTTCCCAAACATCTGGAGCTGTTTCTTAAGAGAAAACAGGCTCATTCCCATTTTTTTTCTTTTTGTTATAATTGTTGGCGTGCCCCCCCCTCCAATGGGGTTAGGGGTGCCCAGATGGCTAAACAGAAAAGGGAAGTATATGCCAGAGGACATCCCTAAACCATTTTCACTTAGAATGGACTCCTCGGGCATTTTCTGACCCAGCTCCCTACATTTTAAGGGACACCCAGTCATAACAGACTTAAATCTCACCAGCAGCTAGAGAGGGGTGCAGTTGGGACTTCTTGGGGTGCCTGCAAGGCTGTTTTGTGTCAGGGAGGGGGAAAGATAGCTGCAGGAAGCAGGCAGGGAAAGTGGAGGCCATGTGGGAGAAGAATTTTTCCCTTAAAGGGGTGGGGATTAAGGGGAAAGGTGCTCATTCCCCCCACTTTAAAAGGGGGGATTGAAAGGGGTGTACCCCTATTTTAAAAAGGAGAATTAAAGGGAAAGGGGTGTATCTCCACTTTAAAAGGGGGGGTTAATGGGAAAGGTGTGCACCCCCACTTTAAAAAGGAGGGCTTAAAGGGAAACGAGTGCACCCCCACTTTAATAGGGGGAATTAAAAAGGGTACCCCTACTTTAAAAAGGAGAATTAAAGGGAAAGGGGTGTCTCCCCACCTTAGAAAGGGGGGGTGTTGAAGGCTGACCATCCCCCACCGCCCCACCCCCAATTCTTCCAGCGCAAGAAGCCCAGCGAGACTCACCCGGGTGGGAATGGAGGTTGAGGCCGGGAGCGGCGAGGTATTTGCCGGGAGGCAGCG
This sequence comes from Natrix helvetica, assembly GCF_964273705.1. Classification (NCBI taxonomy): domain Eukaryota; kingdom Metazoa; phylum Chordata; class Lepidosauria; order Squamata; family Natricidae; genus Natrix; species Natrix helvetica. Next base: position 3,589,663 of record NC_138557.1, read on the forward strand.
GCGTCGCCAGAGGAGCCAAACGCGCAGCTCCGGCGGCGGCGGCGGCGGCGGCGACGTGGCTCTCCATAGACAGCCCGGAGAGCAGCGGCGGGGGAACGTGGACGGCGCGGGGAGCCCCCAGGTCTCTTCCATCCATCCTCCGCTGGCCGATCGCCGCCGCCGCCCTCCGCCTCCTCTTCCTCGGGCCGGCCCCAGCCTTAAAGGTGGCGGAGTTCGGAGCGCGCCAGCGGGGATCGGGGGTCCATCATCCTGGGCTTGCGAAGCCTCTTCCAGACGAGGAGCCTGAGGAAACGGGGTGGGGGCCGCAGAGAGGCAGAGAGGGTTATAAAAAAGAGAAGCAGCCAAACAGACACACCCTGGGAAAGGGGGAAGATGGGGGTTGTATTTGGGGGGAGGGCATAGAGCCCCCTCCCCAAAACCTAGCCTTGCCGGGAGTCCCCTCCCCTTCCCCAGCTGCCCTTCTTGGGGAGGGGGACACTCCTTTCAGGGGGAAAAAAGACCTTTAGAAAGGCTGGCCTTGAAATGCAGGAGAAAGGAAAGGGGGGGTGGGAATAAATTGAGACCCCGAAGCCCGCCGGGGAAACTGAGGCTCTCCTTGACCTCATTCAAAAGGAAGGGGCGACCCTTCCTCTTCCAATGGAAGTCAACGCGCGGCCCGGGGGTTGCAAGCCGTTCTCGGTTTCTTAAAAACGGGCGTCTTTTTTAAAACCCTGTTGGAAGTTTTTACAAAAAGGAGATGATTTTTTTTTAAAAAATCGCTTTTTCCCCGAATTTCTTTCTTTCCTTCCTTCTCTTTCCTTCTTTCTCTTTCTCTCTCTCTCTCTCTCTCTCTCTCTCTCTCTCTCTCTCTCTCTCTCTCTCTTGCCTTCTTTCCTTCCTTCTCTTTTTTCTTTCTTTCTTTCCTTCTTTCTCTTTCTTTCTTTCTTTTTAAGGCTGGGAGAGCGTTTGCATTTCCCCCGGGGTCGCTACGGCCCCACCAACCCACCTCGGCGGATATTTCTCCGCGAAGAGAAGGCGGCCGGCGCGGGCGAATCTTACGAGAGGCGCTTTACCGACCGACCGCAACCCAAAGCCGCCAAGCCGGGCGGCGGGCGAGCAGCTGTTTCCGAAACCCGCAAGAAAAACAAGGCTGCCCTTGAACCTCATTTATGGAGTGCGGGGGGGGGGGGGGAGGAAAAATTAGCCCGCCCGGTTTCAGCCCACTTTGATAGCTTTTAATTTTTATTATTATTATTTTAAAAAGACAAATTAAGTGGATAAAATCGCGTTGATCCGGGCTTCCTAAAACCTCGATTCTTCCTTATATTTTATCTGCTTCTAACATTCGTTTCCCCCCCTTTTCTCTATCAAACGTGACTTAACCTCCCCTTCCCAGGGGGGGGGGGGTAAACATGTAAAAAGTATCAAGGTTGTTCCCAGCTTTAAAAAAATAAAGGTGGGAATAGTTACATATTTAATGTTTAACCTTCTCTGCCTCGTAGGCAGATAAAGAGCCAAGATATTTTTTTAAAAAAAAATATTTGCAGAACGGTTTGGCTGGCTTTGATAATCTAATGGAAAACTATCTTCTCTCTCTCCTCTCTCCCCCCCTCCGCGCCCCCCACCAAATCCTTTCCCTCCCAGCGTTCTTAACTCTGCAGTCTGATGTAATTCAACTCAGAAACCTCAGAAGCGGTGGACATGAGGACTTGCTGCTTAAGAAATCTAGGCTGGGAAGCGGGGAGAGAGGGAGTGGGGGAGAGGGAGAGAACGAGAGAAAATGAGAAAGAGAGAAAAGGAGAGAGAACGAGAGAATGAGAAAGAAAAACAGAACGAGAGAAAGAGAGACAACTAGAGAAAGAGAACAGAGAAAGGGAAAGAGAACGAGAAAGAAAAAGAGAACGAGAAAGAGAACGAGAGAGAGAGATAAAGAGGGAGAAAAGGAGGCAGAACGAGAAAGAAAGAACGAGAAAAAGAGCTAGAGAGAGAACGAGAAAGAGTTAAAGAGAACAAGAGAGGAAAGGAGAGAAAGAAAAAGAGAACGCGAAAGAGAACGCGAGAGAACAAGAAAGAACGAACGAGAGAGAGGGAAGTAGACAGAGAAAAGAGAACAAGAAAGAGGGAGAGAGAAAGAGACAGAGAGAGACCAAGGTCCACTTTTTACCTATTCCTTTAAAAGGGTACCCAATTCTGCCTGTTTATACAAGGAAGAGATTCAGATTCAGACGTGAGTTTCCGCCCCGGTGGAGAACGCGCGGAGCCGGCGTGCAATTCTCCAGCTCGGCTTCTCGGGAAGGCGCGGTTCTCCCAGGGCCGGCGAGAGCCGGATTAAGCACCAATAAACACTTATTACTATTATTTTTACAAGCGGGGGTGGGGGTCGGTTACCGCGTCGTCTTTTATTTAAAGAAATCGACTTTCCGCCTTTCCCTTCCCAAGGATTCCAAAACGCCGGATTTGAATTCACCACCCTCCCCCCAAAAAACAAAACCCGTGGAGAAAGACCGAAGGCTACGCTGTAAGCCCTTTTTTTGGGGGGGGAAACAAGGTCTTTCTGCGCCCTCCCCATTGGCCAGCTTGGCTTGGAGTCGTTTCCCCTCCCTCCTCATCCCAGTTTAAGTCTACCTTTCCTGGGGAAATTTTTTTCCCTAATCCTGCAGTCTCAGGGTTGCCATTTGTCAAATCACCCAAAGGGCAGGAACCAAAATAAATATTTTTTTAAAAAAAAATGCCTAAGCTTTCATTTTATGCCGAATTAGGGTTTGCTGCCCCTTGCATTGAAGGCGATCCTCTACTGGGAAGGGGAAACTGGGGTGGGGGGTGGAGGGCGAAGGAAAAGGGGGGAAAGGTCGAATTGCGATTTCTGGTAGGGGAACTTTCGCTTTCAACGTAAAAGGGAAAGTTTTGAGTTTCTTCGTGCAAACGAAGAGCCCACGCGTGTAAAAAAAAAATCGCCATAAATCCTCTCGGTTGGGGTCCCGCTGGCCACAGAATTCCTACGGGATCGAGTGTGTGTGTGTGTCGGTGCGGGCGGGTCCATTCACCGCCAGACGCCAAAGCTGCTCTCTCTCTCTCTCTCGGGGCGAAAATAAACTTCCTTTGCAAACTGTGTATTGGAGTTTGGGCCAAAATATTAAGATTTCTCTCTCTCTCTCTCCCGATCTCATTTTTTCTCTCTCTCTCTTGCCGCTGTAATCCCGGCTCCCTCTCCCAAAATGGCTGAATTCCCGATTTTAATTTAAAACAGCCCACCCGAAGTGGGGCGGGGAAGGGTTTTTCTTTTCTTTTCTTTTTTGCGAGAATGCCTTTATATTTTGCTTCGCTTTCTTTCCAAGAACGGGCGAATAAAAAACCAAAATGAAATAGGGGAAAAAAAATAAGTATCCCTTCTCTGTTTGCAGAAATAGGTTGAGGAGGGAAGGGGGGGCTGTAAAACCCCATCCGACCCCTTTCTCCAGACCTATAGGGAGGGGGCGAAAAGCTGACCCCCACCGCCGAGACTTCCCCCCGCTCCCCTCTTTTTTTCCCTGCCCCCTCCCCCCAAAAAATAAACCCCTCGCAACTTGGAAAGTTGGCCTCGCAGCCCTTACCTTCGCTCCGTAGATGCCCTTACTGGCTTCCTAGCCCGATCCTCTTGGGCATTTTCTGTGGGGCCCGCTCAGATCCGTTGCCTCCACCACCATCGGCAAAAGGGGGCCAAAAAAACCCCTTCCTCCTCTTCCTCCCCACCACCCCAAAAATCCCTCCCCCCTTTCTGATTTTCGCCCTGGCGCGTAAAACTGATATGCGCCCTAGATGGACTGCCGTGGTCGCTTGCTTCCACCGTTCCTGGTCCTCTCTTGGGTCTTTGGGCTCGTGGGTGGGGGTCTCGCACGGATGGCCCCCTCCGGCACGAAAGGAATCCCAGGAAGGCGGAGGGGATCCGAGCTGCTGGGGGGGAAACCCACGATCCCTGGTCTCTTGCGCTGCGAAGAAGCGCGCCCTGGCTCCCGCTGGTAATCCTTGGCGATCTCCATATACAACTCAGCGTCGGGAAAGGTACATTACTCAAGGCCCCCTCCCCTTTCCAAGTTTCTCTCCGAGGATGTTAAAAAAAAAGAAGCGGGGAGGGCGAGGAGAAAGGAGGAGGAGGAGGAGGAGGAGGGAGGCGAGGAAGAAAGAAACGAAGCAATGAAACAAGCATTGTTTCAGTCAGCCCGCCCCTCCGTCACTCGGAATGTCCTTCTGGCCTTCCCCATTGGCTGCCCCGCCTGCCACTCGAGTTCGTGGACATACTTTGGCTGGCCGCCAATCTTATCAAACCAATTATGGAGCTGGGGAGGGGGACGGGGAGGAAGAAGAGGAGGAGAAGGAGGAGAAGGAGGCGAGCAGTTTCTAGCCTCCCCTAAACCGGCTTGGCTTGAATGAGCCAGGAGAGGCGGTGGGAACTATTAAAGGGCCGTTTCTAGGCGCCCCCTTTGCCAATTCCCACCACTGCGATTCAACCTTTTCTCTTTCTCTCTCTCTTTTCCTTCCCTCCCCCAACTCTTTCTCTCTCTCTCTCTCTCTCGTCCCTTTTCTTTCTTTTTCTTCTTTTCTTCATTTTTCCTCCTCCGGTTGATCGAAACGGAGAAGGGGAAGAAGGGAGGGGTTTAAAAAAAATGGTGAGGAATTGGATTGCGTGGCCTTTTTCACAGCGCGCCGCCCAGCTTAAAAAACTGCCCTTCGCTTTCTCTGGTTTTGTTTTTCCTCTTATTTATTTATGTTTTTTTTAAGGATTTTTCGATTAAAGTAAGTCCATCAGACGGGCGTTCTTTTTTCTTTCTTTTTTTTTTTTTAAAAAAAGGGAATTTGGAGGATGGGAAGGGGGGGAGGGGTTGGAAGGTTTTGCATCGGCGGGAAAGGAAGGGGGTTCTCGCCTCCTGCGCTTAGGGCCGGCCGCGCGTGGGGTGGCTGCGGTAGGAGGACCGGGTCCTTGTGCGTGGATTTGACGTTTCCAGCCGGCCAGAGGAAAGCGCGCGGCGCCCCCGGTGGGGTTTGACTGCCAGGTAAGCTAAAGCGAGCACCCAATCCCAGCCTGGGGGGTTGGAGTGGGGGGGGGTCCCCACCGATTTCCTCCCGGCGAAAGAGGCGGCCGCAGCCTTTCCGTGGAAGCCCCCGATCCGCATCGGACGGACCCTACGCGTAGACCGTCTCCCCGGAACCCGCATCAGCCGCCCAAGAGAACCGAGCCGAGATGCGCCTTGGAGCGGAGTAAATCATCGCTTGATTCGTTTTTTTTTTTTCAAGTTTCAGCCGAAGCGCGGCTGTCGTTAACCAAGAATTATACCCAAAATAGATCTACTGTACAGACGTTGCTTCAGGAGGGGCTTCGGCTGGAGAGGGGGGCGAAAGGAGGGGGGCGTTCTTCTACCCGAGTCAATAATTTATTGTGAGTAAATCTATTTGCTTTTGTTAACTCCCATCTGACACAGTCATTTCCCTTCTTTTAAACAAACGTGGATTAAAGTCCAGCGGTCTTTGTACGCGTGTGTGAACCCAGAAACGGGTGGGTGGGAAGGGGGGGTTCCATTTTTTTCTCCTGGGTTGCATTTATGGGACCCCACCCTCCCCAAACCTAAGCCCCTGTTCTAGTTCCTTCTTGAGCCGTCAGTGAACAAAGCTCCGGATTCTCAAAATTCCAAAATATATATATATATATATTTTTGAAGGGAAAAAAAACTTCCGTTTAACTGCGAAGACAGGAAGAAAAATATTATCATTTTTTTGCAAAAAAAAAATGCTTTTAACCTTTTTTCTGTTCCCCTCCAAAAAGGCTGGAAGGGGAAAAGTGAGGACCCCCCAAAATGTCTTTTTGGGGGTGGGAATTCTGGGACATCATCCTTTTTCCCAGCGGCGGTGCCATTCGGATTCTTTTTTCGCTTTTCTTTTCCTTTTCTTCCTTCCTTCGGGAAAAAAGGAAAGGGGGGGAGGGAGAGAAGGCTAAGGCGAGGCTCCTTCAATCCGTTTGTTTGCACGGGAAGGAATCATAAAGGGGACGGGGTTTATAGAGCAAGCCGTGATGGAGGGATCCTGAATCAGTTGTTTTGCCCGGCCATATACATTTTTTTTGCCTCGCTTTCCCCTTCCAGCCTTTCTGGGGGGCGGGCAGAAAAAAGGTTAAAAAGAATTTTTTTGCAAAAAAATATATATATCTTTCTCTCTTCTCCTTGCCTTCACAGCAAAACGGAGGGTTCCCCTCACCCCACTTTTGGCTTAAATGCACCGTGGCAGTTTAATGCTTAAGGAAAACAAGATTGCAAGATTGGACTTGGGATAGGCGAATGATTCATTTTTTCCTTTCGTCTCGCCTCGTTTTCTCGCTCCCTCCCTCCCTCTTTCTCTCCTTTCAAGCATACCAACGATCGCTCGTAATCCGCCCGTATTTGCATACAGGCTCCCCGCGGTTTCCCCGGCGGGGGGAGGGGAAGAGAAATGGAAGAAAAATGATCCTCTTTGGGGTTAAGGACACCCTAGCCTCCTCCTTCCCTCCCTCCTCCCTCCCTACACACGCCCCACTTCGGGCTGACACGTCTCGGGTTTCAGTGCCCTGTTTTAGTCCGTCTTTTCCGCGCTTGGAGTGGCGGATTTCTCTCGCGGAAAACCCGCGGCTTGGCCCTTGTTCGCCCACGGGGCGTGGAGGCTCCTTACCGAATAAATAAAATAAAATAAAAGCGATGGAGAAAAATGCGTCTCGGGGTTATTTTTATTTATTTCTTTTTTTTCCCCGAACTTCTTTGGGGGGATCCGGAGGAGAATTAAAGGCGTGTCCACCTTTTGGGCGAAGAGGCAGCTGGATTTGGGGAAGAGGCGAAGAAGAACCGGAGAATGAAGCCCTCCTAGAATTTCTTGGCTAAAATGGGTTTAGTTCGGGTGGGGGGGGGATGTTTCCTTTTTTTCCTTCTTTTTTTCCTTCTTTCTCTTTCTTTTCTTTCTCTTTCTTTGTCTCTTTCTCTCTTTCCTTCGCCCTGTAGCCGTTTCTAATTCCCACCACCAGCAGCTCTCTTCCCGAGGACGGTTCCAAGGCCGCCCTTCGTTGGGAAGCAGACAGAAGGAAGAACAGGAAAACACGAAAGCGGGGGGGGGGGGGGTGGCCGGACCGAGGGAGAGAAAGGTGAGGAAAAAAATAGCCACCGAAAATAGTAGCCTAAGCTGAAAAGGAAAGGAGGAAGGGAAAGAAAGGAAGAAGAAGGAAGAAAGAAAGAAAGAAAGAACCAAAGACGAGGCTCCGAAGAAAACGGCCGATAATTTTGCAGCCCGGTGGTTTAAAAACAACAACAACAACACCGTGCCCCCCTCCCCCACCCCCTCCGCCCCGGGAGGAGGAAAAGCTGGCGATTTGGCAGCGGAACTTGGCGGCCGGGCTCCAAATTAGCAAGGATCAACGAGAAGGAGGTGTTAAGAGGGGGGGAGGGGAGAGTTTCCACGCCCGGTCACAAACAACGCCCTCCCCCCTTCCCCGTTCAGTTGCCCCGCACGCAGAAAAAGCTTGCCAGAAGAGCTGACCCGCGCCCGGAGCTGGCTCAGGACGTGGGGGGGGGGGTTGTCATTTCGCTGGCGTGTTATTGATGAGTGGTGGGGTGGGGGTGGATGTGTTTGAAATGTTGCTTTTCCCAAGGCTCCCCTTTCTCTTCCCCCTCCCCAAATCTGGATTCTTCCAGAGCTTGGCAGCGAGAGAGGAGGGAGCCTTCCCTTCCCACCCAAAACCACCGCGCAAAGACGCCCTAAAATCTTCGGCTTGGGAGAGTGGAGATCATCTAGCCGCGCCCCCTTCCTCGGCGCAGACCTTCCCGGAGAAACAAGATCGACCGATTTTTTTCCCTTCCACTCCCCCGCCCCCCCCTTCAAATCTCCCAAGGAATGGGGGGGATGGGAGGGCTCCGTCCTGGACGCTGATCTTTTACGCAGAAACATACAACTTCACATTTTGGGCACGGCGGTGGGTGGGACTTGGAAACAACCCCACCCCCATCTTTTCACCCGGAAAGTCGGTCGGACGCTGCGGGGCGGAGAGGCCGCGTTTTAAGTCCACGGTGGCAAAAAAAAAAAAAAGCAACTCGAAATAAATAAAATTTAAAAACCCATGTTTGTCGGAAAAGGCGCTAGCCAAATCCTGATTTTTTTCTCCCAGCGTTTCATACCCGGAAATTTGGAGATTCTCTCCCGTAGGGGTTATTGGGGGTGGGGGGTTAAGAGGAGAGTGTATATCCAACCCTCCCCAGCCTCTCATTAGATTAATGACAGCCCCCTCCTCTCCACGGAGCCGTTTGGAGAACCGCGCCCGCCTCTCGTAAAAGCACCAAATATAGAAATCACGAGTCTATCCAAGTCTTGCGTCCATCTGTCTTGCATGAACGTCCCTCTGTCCTTCTAACAGACCTTTCTTCTTCGTTTCCCCCGTCCTGTAGTTTCCCCTGGCCCTCCTCCTCCTCCCCCCGCAGGTTTGGGGTAGAATTAGAAGAAAGGGGGTGCTTTTTTAACAGCCCATTCTTTTACGCGCGACCCGGGAAAAGAGGTGGCCGGATTCCCACGGCGCGGCGCCTCCGTGGGAGCCTGGCAAAGAAAAGACAAGAAGGAGGAATGAGAAGAGGGGGTGGGGAAGTGGGGGTGGGGAAGTGGGGGAAGTTAACAACCTTTTTCTCGCCCCGAGCTCGTTCCTAGTAAACAACAACGCCAAAAAAACAGGGTGACGGTGTTTTCTCCGTGTTTTTTCCGTGTCTCTTTGCGCGCGACCCCTCCCGTAGCACCCCAACTTTCTCCTCTTCGGAGAGAGCGATTGGAAATCAGCCTTCTCTCCCCCCCCCCCATCTGGAAGCCAAGATCCAAGGGGAGGGATACACGCGAGAGGGGGGGGAGATAAATTTAAATTAAAACACACACGCACGCACGCACCAGTTAAGAGCCAACGCTCGAGCTACGAAGCAGCTTCCCCGCGGTTGGGTAAGAGGTCGGGAGGAACGAGGGGAGTGGTTGGGTGGGGGGCGTCTTTTGCCTTTCGAAAGCCGAAGCGAGCCCACCAAGAGGGGGGGAGGGATCCTACTGGAAGCCATCTTGTGAACTGTGGCTGGGTGGGGAGCTAAAAGGGAAGGCGGCCTTTCTGGGGCGGGGGGGGGGAGGGAGAGAAGGGGGGTAATGAGGATTTTGGAAAGTGGTCCCTTTCCCTTCCTCCCCGCAACCCCTCTGGGCTATATCTGCCCTGCGCTTGTGCGTCGCGGTCGGTGTTACTAAATAGGAACGAGATTTGCCATCAGCTGTTTTCCAGGTTGGGAGCTAAAATAAATTGGAAAGCTTCTGTCTCGTTAGCCTCCGGGCTATTGTAGGCGGCTGGAGGACCTCCTGCTTCTCGATTCCCCCCCCCCACCGCTGGATTATTTTTCCCTCGCCCCCTACTTTCTTCCTCTAATTTCTAGTGTTCTAAAAAAAATATTCTCTGCTTTGTATTTATTATTATTCTATTTTGATCTCCTTCCTATTCATCTCATACACACACGCTCCTCCGCGCGTTTTGGGTGCAAAGGCGGAGCTGTCCGATTTTTATCTATATGACCTGGATGGAAGAATGTGCTTGGCTTGTTTAAGGAGACGGGCAAAATAAAATATACAGCACAAAGGAGAAAAAAGGGGGGCTTTTTAAATAAGGCTCCCGTTCTATTTATAGTTACTTGAGAGCAGGGCCGGCAGGATTTCTGAGAAAATAGCAGCTAAAGGTTGCTTTGTAAGGAGAGGGGAGGGAGGGAGGGAGGGAGGGAGGGAGAGATTTTATATGTTTTTATGTGAGAGGAGGGCAAATTAATTTATTGTGTTTCTGGGTAGATAAATATTGATAATGATAGACAAATAGATAATACAGCTAGATGGATGGATGGATGGATGGATGGATGGATGGATGGATGGATGGATGGGTGGGTGGGTAGGTAGATAGGTAGATAGATAGATAGATAGATAGATAGATAGATAGATAGATAGATAGATAGATAGATAGATAGATGATACATACATACATACATACATAGTCATACATAGATACATATATAGTTACACGCATAGTTCATTGATTTTTTATATGTTTATATCTAAGAGGAAGACAAATTAATTTCTTGTCTTTCTGGATAGATAGATATTGATAATGATAGACAAATATATAATACAGATAGATGATAGATAGATAGATAGATAGATAGATAGATAGATAGATAGACAGACAGACAGACAGACAGACAGACACATAGACAGACAGATAGTTCATAGATTTTATATATGTTTATATCTGAGAGGAAATTAATTTCTTGTCTTTCTGGATACAGAAAGCTTTTATTACCACCCACCCACCCCAATAAATCTTGTTCTTTCATCTGTACTAATTCATTTCCCTCCTATTTCTCCATCCCAGGATAATTCCATTCAAATCCATGTCTCAACCACCCTTAAAGCAGAACTGAAATTTGCCAGGAATTTTATTCCTAAACCTCTTTAATCTGCACGCTGTGTCTCTGATTCTTATGGATGTGATGCAACCTTAAACATTTATCCTCTCTCTGCCATGCTGCTCATCCCAAACCAATTCTGGGAATGGGGCTGTGCTGAAGTCCCACTGGAGCCCATAACTTTACCTCTTGGTAAGTCTAGAGCTCTTCTTCCTTGGGTTTCCTGTCCCATCACAATTATTATTTCCCCCCCTTCCTGGAAGTTTTGTGATATGGTGACCTTTTGCAGCTATTTCTGGGAAAACTGGGTGCGATTAAGGTGTCAAACTGGCCAGTTGGCTTAGCTGCAAAATAGTAAAAAAAATAAAAAAAATAATTGTAGCCACTTGTGGAAAAGGTCATTTTAACCTTGAAACTAGCATCGCACACCTATCTCTCTCCGCCCTTCTATTCCATTTTTTTAAACAAATTAGACTACGCACTATAGATTTGACCTGTAGCCAAAATGAAAGGGCAGAAATGACTTTTGACCCAAATATCCAAAGGATTGCAACTATTAGCCCCTTGGTTGCCAAGACAAAAAAAAAGTTTTAAAAATGTGAGTTGGAATGTCAGGCAAAAAAAACAACAACCCCACACCAGTGTGGGTGTGGGTATCTGTTTGCTTTTAATCCCCCTCCCCTTCGTTTGTGTTAGAATCTAATTTCCCTCAATGCTCTAATTTAAGCAGGAAATCACATGCAAAAATCAACCTTTCTCTTCCCGTTTTCTAAAGAAATAAACCAATGCCACTGTGCTAGATTTCTGTGTGTGTGTGTGTGTGTGTGTGTGTGTGTAATTAAATATATGTATGTATATATGTATGTATCTGTGTATGCATGTATTAGTCTAGCACAGCAGCTGTTATATATATATAACAGAGTTGGAAGGGACCTTGGAGGTCTTCTAGTCCAACCCCCTGCTTAGGCAAGAAACCCTACACCACTTCAGACAAATGGATATCCAACATCTTCTTAAAAACATCCAGGGTTGGGGCATTCACAACCTCTGGAGGCAAATTGTTCCACTGAATAATTGTTCTCCCTGTCAGGAAATTTCTCCTCAGTTCTAAGTTGCTTCTCTCCTTGATTAGTTTCCACCCATTGCTTCTTGTCCTACCCTCAGGTGCTTTGGAGAATAGCTTGACTCCCTCTTCTTTGTGGCAACCCCTGAGACATTGGAAGACTGCTCTCATGTCTCCTCTAGTCCTTCTTTTCATTAAACTAGACCTACCCAGTTACTGCAACCGTTCTTCATATGTTTTAGCCTCCAGTCCCCTAATCCTCTTTGTTGCTCTTCTCTGCACTCTTTCCAGAGTCTCCACATCTTTTATATATTAGGAGCAGGTCTATTATTTATTGAAGTGAATAAAAGAACCCTCCCTCTCCACCCTTGGAGAATCATGTTGTTATTTATCTTTAGAAAACATTGCATCCTGTTGTGGTGAAATGCTTTTGCAATCACGTCTTCCTGCAAGCTGTAACCAAAATAGACTGTTTTGCAAGTCTGTGGGTTTATACATTGCAAGTGTGCACTGGCCAGTCTTAAGGATAAGGATAAGCGTTTTTTGCTCTAACATAAAACACTGTAATCCATTTCAGATGTTCCAGTTTGATTTTTTTTTTAAAGGAAGCACATTTGAGCCAAACACAGTTTGTCTAAGAAAAAATATATTTCAGTGCTATGTTATTTTGAAAGACAAATTGTATATCCTTAGTAGTTTGGAACACAGAGCGAGAGAGAGAGGGGGGGGGGAGAGGGAGAAAAAGAGAGAGAAGGAAGGCGGGAGGGAGTGAAGGTGGAAAAGAGAGAGAGAAGGAGGGGGACAGAGAGAGAGAGAAAGAGAGAGGGAAGGAAGGAGGGAGGGAGTGAAGGAGAGAGAGGGGGAGAGAGAAAGAGAAGGAGGGAGGGAGGGAGGGAGAGAGGCAAATGTATAGATAACCAAAGCGAGAATACTAAAATATAACCACCTCCCTGCAGTGAGAAAGGAAAGTTGCTTTTTCTAATGACCTGATTTTGAAAACTCGAAAGATTCGCTTTGGAGTGGAGTAGGGTGGGGGTGGACATTGTACTCGATCTGTTTGTAAAGAAACATCCGTTTCCCCGCCCCTCCTCCTTCCCCTCTTTATCCTTCAAAATATATGTACTGAATTTCTCAGTAAGAGGTGACATTTGTTGTTTCTGAAATTAACAGCTTACAAGAGAACCGGGAGAGAGGGAGATGGTGGATGTGTTACAGCATTGAAAGCTCCCCTTTTCATTTCTTTCCTGTTGATCAGTCCAAACCTTGGGGAGAAAAAGGAATATGGGGAAAAAGATTTGAGGATGAGCGATCAGCGTTTTTGGAGATCCCGAAGGACACGGTTGTTCGGATGGGCTCTTTTTTGATCAGCCTCGCTTTAATGTCACCTTTCCTTCCCATGAACCCCCAAATAATCCGCGTGTCTCCTCCTTGCCTTCATAAATAAGCCACAAGAGAGCTGACCCCCTGCATCAATCAGAACACAACAGAAAAACAGAGTTGGAAGGGGCCTTGGAGGTCATCTAGTCCAACCCTCCCACCCGGTCCAAGCAGGAGACCCTACACCATTTCTGACAGGTGTCAGTCCAGTCTCTTCTTGAAAGCTTCCATTGATGAAGCTTCCACAATTTCTGAAGGCAACTTCTGTTCCACTGGTGGAATCTTCTTAATTTGGTTTTACCCTACCATGCTGTGATTTGGAAACCATGACATTAGTATCCTGCCTGAGACGCAAGTAAGAGAAATGTGGCTTCCTTTCCTTTCCTTTCCTTTCCTTTCCTTTCATTTTCCTCCTTTTCTTTTCCTTTCCTTCTATTCCTTTCCTTTTCTTCCCTCCTTCCTTTTTCTTTCTTTCTTTCTCTCTTAATTTGTACTTTGTGTTTTATCTCACAATAAACTCTAACAAAACCTTTGTAAAGAAGAAAAATTGGATTCACGGAAATCCACGGTGTCAACTCGGCTTAACAACGGCAATTGCACTGCGCCAAACATGCTAAATTAAAACCAAATGCACCCCGTTACGCCTGAGTGTGTTGCACACAGCTCCCTGCTTTCCTCATTTGTGGGCAACATAAATACAAGAGGTAGAAAAGGGGGGTGTCATTTTATGCCGGGGAGGTGTCAAATGGATGCCGTGTTAGACAAACTGGAGAAAATGGTGCCAATGAGTGTTTCCCCAGTTCACTCCCCTAAGTGTGACTAAAGCTACAGAGAATTTAAAAAAAAACTTTTCTACAGATAGTAGGTAGCAAAAAAAACAAAACAAAAACAAATCAGAGGTGTTTTCAGAAGGATGTTGTGAAACTCCAGGAAAGGAAAAAGACAATCTGTGTGTGGGTTTGTGTTTGTATGTGTGTGTGGTGTTTTGTTTACAACTGTGCAGGAAGGAAGGATGTATTTTAAAAGCACCAAGATTGGGCAGGGGGAAAACAGTGCAGAGAAGAGCAACCAGGATGATGAGGGGACTGGAGGCTTAAACATACGATGGACGGTTGCAGGAACTGGGCCTGGCTAGTCTAGGGAAGAGAAGGACCAGGGGAGACAGGAGAGCAGTCTTCCAATATTTGAGGGGCTGCCAGAGAAAAGAGGGGGTCAAGCTATTCTCCAAGACACCCGAAGGCCAGACAAGGAAGAATGAATGGAAAGTGACCAAGGAGAGATTCAACCTGGAAATAAGGAGGGATTTTCTGACAGTCAGAACAATCAGCCCTCGGGGTCACCTGAGTAGTGACAATAAATATAGCACAGCTCCACAACACAGATCCTTTCAGCAGTTCCAAGAAGGCTCTACACCCATTTGCACCACTCAGGTGACCCTGAGGACACAGACAAACCTCCAAGTGGCCTCAACGACCCTCTAAAAAGGATGCAAATGACCCGCTGTCTGAAAGGAGAATCAATCCTTCCATTCCCCATCATCCAGCCGGAGCTGAAGAAGCTTCTTGGATGAGAAGTAAAACGTCTTCAAAAGCAAAAAAAAAAATATCCCAGAAAGTCCAGTTGCCTCCTGAAAAAGCACCTCCGGGACAACCGTAACCTCGGATGATGGAGAATCTCTACAGACATTTAGCTATACAATTGGAGACTAAAACCCTTTGAATGGCGTGGGAACAGGGATGGATTTCCAGAGGAAAAACTGCAGACTGCAAGAACCATTTGCAGGACACAGAGAAACCTCCAAGTGGCCTCAACGACTCTCGAAAAAGATGCAAATGACCAACTCTGTCTGCAAGGAGTATAAATCTTTCCATTCCCCAACCCTCCAAGTCAGAACTGAAGAAGCTTCTTGGATGAGAAGTGAAACACTTTTAGAGAAAAACCAATAAGTCCAGTGGTCTCTTGAAAAAAAAATCATCTTTGGGACAACCATGACCTGACTGATGGAGAATCTCTATAGAGATTCCTATGTTGGGTAGGAATTGGATCTAAGGATGTTCCAGGACCTTTCCTTCCTACCTTCCTCTTCCATCTCCACCGGAAATGTCTCCCAAAGGAACGAAAAGTTTAAAACGAAAACACTCAACAACCTCCGTCCATTGACTATCCAAGAAGGGTTGACCAACGTCAACCATCGGTGCAGAATTTCTACGTTTCGGATACTGGGTTGTTGACACAGACTGATTACAGAATTCCAGAGGGCAGCTGGAAAAAATCCAACCGATGCTACGTGTGACTCATTCTCTTGCGCGTTTACACCTCGGAAGGCCTTACGTTGCTCTTAACATAAAAGGCACAATTGTGCTTCAACCGAGAAGCCAGACGGTTGGTAGAAAGCCAACTTTCCAGGATATGTTTGTTTTGTTCTTCGCCCGCTTTCAAGGGATTTTAGTTCGGAGTAAGGGCTCAGTTTTGCTCGGTTCCTAGAGTATCCTTTTAGTTGTGCCCCCTAGCAGCTGCATTCCCACCAGAGGCTAAGCTTGCTTAATATGGACTCAGTTCAGGGTTTTTTTTTGTGTGTGTGTGTGGGTTGGTGGGTTGTGAAGGATGCAAAGTATTCGACAGCTCCTAGCTGGCCTTGGGGATTTCAAGGAAGCTAGCTACAGCTAGGTAGAGGTAAAGCTAAAGGTTCCCCTCGCACATATGTGCTAGTCTATTTGGGCTTTTAAAAATGGGGAAAAAATCGGATGGGGGGGGGACCCTTTAAACTGCATCCAAAAAGCTACGGCCAGTGGAGGCCCTGTTTGTTTGTTTTTTAAGTTTTTTTTTATTCTCTTATATATAATCACAGGTATCCATTCACATAGTTATTATTCTTATTTATCTTTATCACTTTTACATATTTGTTTTTCCATATAAAAAGGTTAAAATATACATTCTGGGTGGCTTTGCTTATCATCCCATATACCTATTTTGTATTATCCTCACCCTATTTTTTCTTTTCTTTTCACCCTCCCTCCCTTCTCTATTTTCCTCTTCCTTCCTCCTCTCCTTTCCCTTTCCTTCTTCCCTTGCCTCTCCCCTACTCTCTTCCTCTTCCCTCTCCGACCCTCTCTCCTTCTCTTTCTATCCCTTCCCTCCTTCTCTCTCCTTTCCTCTTCCTTCCTCCTCTCCTTTCCCTTTCCTTCTTCCCTTGCCTCTCCCCTACTCCTCTCTTCCTCTTCCCTCTCCAACCCTCTCTCCTTCTCTTTCTATTCCTTCCCTCCTTCCTCTCCTTTTCTCTTCCTTCCTCCTCTCCTTTCCCTTTCCTTCTTCCCTTGCCTCTCCCCTACTCTTCTCTTCCTCTTCCCTCTCCAACCCTCTCTCCTTCTCTTTCTATCCCTTCCCTCCTTCTCTCCCCTTCCCTCTCTTCTCCTTTCCTGCTCTCTTCCTTTCCTTTTCTTTGTTGTGATTATAGACATATGTGCTAGTCTATTTGGGCTTTTAAAAATGGAAAAAAATTGGATTGGGGGGAACCCTTTGAACTGCATCCAAAAAGCTACGGCCAGTGGAGGCCCTGTTTGGTTTTTAATGAAGTGTCTTTAGTAAATTTTTACATTAATAAGGTTTCAGGTTTTTTCCCCAGGTGTTCCTGCTGGTTACCTGGACTTGAACAGGAATAAACAAGAAGTGAAAACTTATCTATTGATCCACTTTAGAAGAGGACACCCCTTAGGCTTGTTCTCCAATAGGGAGAAAGGTCAGACGTGAAGTCACAGGTAAAGCTCCTCTTTCTTCACCTGTTTAGAGTGGCGGAGAATAAATTATACCGGCGGTTATTTTTTTGTTAAAGGTTGCTGTGTCACAATCGCAAGCTTTAAGGTAAGAACAAAGCAAACCCGGGTACAGACCCATTAAAAAAAATTAACTTTGCTCAAGAAAAAAGAAAGAAGCAAGAGGAGAATGCAAAAGTTGGCTTGAAGAAGAGGTGGAGGAGGAGGAAGAAGAAGAGAGGAAGAAGAAGAAGAGAGGAAGAAGAGGAGGAGGAGGAGGAAGAAGAAGAGAGGAAGAAGAAGAGGAGGAGGAAGAAGGAGGAGGAGGAGAAGAAGGAGGAGAAGTAGTAATATTATTTAACAGAGCGATCTTCTCCTTCCCTTTTCTGTGCCCTTTCCGCTGTCCTTTTCAACAAAAAAAGAATTTCACACTTGCTTCTTCAGAACTGGAAAATCCAGATTTTTACAATATTGGCAAGTGTTCAAAGTCTGAGGCCTCTGGGTAGAAGATAGAGAGGGACAAGGGCTCAAGGTTAAATTCCAAGAGGCATATTAAAATAACAGCAATGAAATATTACTGATCGCAGTTGGCCGTTTTTTGTTTTAAGTAAGACTGCCTGTGGGATTCTTCTTGATTCGCAAGTGTGTATTTGCCCGAGAACACTGTTTTTTGATCGTGGCACAATCACATATGGGAACTTTTTAAATTATTATTTTAAGTAGCATTTAAAAATCTATCGAGAAACTGCCTCCCTCCCTTCTCTCTACCCAATTTTAAATTTATCTTTAAAGGATCTGCCTTCATAATAAGGTAAATGTTTAACTGAATAAGAATTAGAGCACACAATGTTTCCCTTCGCACACATATAGTTTGCGTGCTTCAGTGCTTTTAACCTATTTTTATTTATTCAATGGATCAGCTTAAAAATTTAGAATCTGTGTCTGACTTCATTTCGGATTCCCGCATGGTTTAACATGCAAGTTAACTATGTTTTTGTATTGTCGATTTATTGAGTTGCATACATTTAAACAGTGGTGAAATTCAAATATTTTTACTACTGGTTCTGTGGGCGTGGCTTGGTGGGCGTGACAGGGGAGGGATGCTGCAAAATCTCCCTTCCCACCCCACTCTGGGGCCAGCCAGAGATGCATTTGCCGGTTCTCCGAACTACTCAAAATTTCTGCTACCAGTTCTCCAAACTACTCAAAATTTCTGCTACCAGTTCTCCGAACTACTCAAAATTTCCGCTATCGATTCTCCGAGCTACTCAAAATTTCTGCTACCGGTTCTCCGAACTACTCAACATTTCTGCTACCGGTTCTCTGAACTACTCAACATTTCTGTTACCGGTTCTCTGAACTACTCAAAATTTCTGCTACCAGTTCTCCAGAACCTGTCAGAACCTGCTGGATTTCTCCCCTGCCTTAAAAAAAAAGGCTAAAGAGCTCTTAAAACACACACACACACACAGCCTTACAGGCATGGAAATCTGAGACACAAAATGTGTCCACACACACACACACACACACACACACACACACTTCTCAATTCCTCCAGACCTTAAAAAGGCTGAATGTCAAGACAATTTGTTTACCCCTGCCGAATTTCTGAGTTACAAGGTTTTCGTTTTATTTAAATTTTTTGATCGAGTGACTTTGTTGTCCCACAAAAATCTGGGGTTTGTAGGTCACTTCTTCCACTGGAATGCTTCAAACAATTTAAGTGTGTAAAAGTGTATGGGGGGGAACAGGCTGCACCTGTTAAATATAACTTGCCCTCTTCAACAGAAACTATCAAATGGCTGAGAGATTCTCCCTGATGAAATCAGCCATCCTGATTGGATTGGGAAAGATTTCACTTAACAACTTTGTGTGTGACTAACTCAACAGCTGAAATGATTCACTTAACAACACATGGGAAGAAAAGTCGTAAAATGGGGAAAAACTCACTTAACCAAACTGTCACTAAGCAACAGAAGTTTTTGGGCTAAATTGTGATTGTAAGTCGAGGACAATGGATAATACAGTGAATGCTCAACGTAACATTACTAAATATGGGACACAGTGGGTCAGTGGCTAAGACACTAAGCTTGTCGATCAGAAAGGTCGTCAGTTCAGTGGTTCGAATCCCTAGCGCTGCATAACGGAGTGAGCTCCCCTGACTTGTCCCAGCTTCTGCCAACCTAGCAGTTCGAAAGCAGGTAAAAGACTCAAGTAGAAAAAATAGGGACCACCTTTGGTGGGAAGGTAACAGCGTTCCGTGTGCCTTTGGCGTTGAGTCATGCCAGCCACATGACCACGGAGACGTCTTCGGACAGCGCTGGCTCTTTGGCTTTGAAACGGAGATGAGCACACACGCCCCCTAGAGTTGGGAACGACAGCGCATATGTGTGAGAGGAACCTTTACATTTAACATTAACAAAAAGATCATTTCAAGCTAAGAACCTTGACTTGTTTTTACAATATAAAAAAGAAGTTTGTATTTTTTTAACCGATGGCCAACATTTTTACCATGTTATGATTTATAATTTTTTTAAAAAGAAAAGAAAAGAAAAACACTCCTCATCGTAATATAAATAAGCGTACAATTTCTGATGCTTTCTGCTCCAACAGATTTCTAGTTTCTATTGGTGTGAACTTTTTTTTAAAAAAACGTGTCTGCATATGTGCTTGAGAAAGAAAGAAAAAAATGCAGTTTAATCGTTAAGGTTTCACCGTAAAAAAAAACACAACCGATTTAAAGATCAATTCGGACCCGTTTGGTTTTCTTTTCCCTTCCTGTCAGTCACACCCGATTCCACCTGCAATTTATGCACCTAAAATACAGGAGTCCCACACATGGTTGTAAATTCACGGGCTGCAGACAGGTTGTCATGACAAGCCGTAATCAATAAATCTCACAGCAGCATCACTTTGTATCTGCAACTCAAGTCCCCATTTTGGCTTTTTTTCCACCACTCTCCATAGCTGCAAATTAAACCAGAGTTGTAATGACTGCAGGACTTACTGGCCATCTACCTCTATAAAAACCCCAACGTACCATATACAAACAATTGCATGTTCACGCACAAATATTTCTCTCTAGGATCAAAAGAATACCCAAGTTGCCTCTCATCGCAAATCTCCAAAGGAGAAGGAATAGATTTGCAAGAAAAAGTAAAAAGTAAAGGTTCCCCTCGCACATATCTGCTAGTCGTTCCCGACTCTAGGGGGCGGTGCTCATCTCTGTTTCAAAGCCGAAGAGCCAGCGCTGTCTGAAGACGTCTCCGTGGTCATGTGGCCGGCATGACTCAACGCCGAAGGTGCACAGAACGCTGTTACCTTCCCATCAACAGAAATGTTGTGGCCGTACATCGAGGACCAGAAAGCTTTCGATGGATTCATCTAAGGGGCTAACTGGCTGCAATAAACGATGTTGATTTTTTTAAAAAATGGATTGGATTTATGCAAAGGGGTGTGGGTGGAAACGAAACCGTTTTGCAGCGTTCCAAGTAGCAAAATTTTGGCAACCTCTCTGCAATCTGTCTGGCTTGTCCTCGCGTTGTTTATCTCCCTGGTCAGTTGGCAACCTTCGCTCCCTACCTACCCACTGCCTGCCTGCCTGCCTGCCAGGTATTAATCAAGCTCTAGTAAAAAGCTCTTGAGGTGTCAGTTTCCCCCCACTTTCCATTATCATTGCCTTGACAACATGAAGAGTTGGCCTCTGCAGACAAAGGCTGAAAACCCTGCTGTAGCCACCTGGAATTGGATGTCATAATAACTGTTTTTTTTCCCTCTCGACTGTGTGTGTCAAAAAGCTCTCCAGCAAAGGACGAGGAAGGGTTTAATTATAGAGCTGGGTTGAGATTGTGTCTGGTAGAGTCCGCCACCCCCGCATCGGCACGCACACAAGCCTCGGTGTCAGAATCTGGTGGCCTTTCTGATCAAGAGGTCCTTTCCTTGCACAAAAACACACAAGGAGTTTGGGGTAGACAAGAGACCGATTCTTGGGTTTTTCTAGCACGAGCTTGAATTTGGGACAGGAAAAACTGAAGTCCCCAAATGCAATTTCCTCTAACCTGGGGAGAAGCTTAGCCGATGTCTTCTGCTAAGTTAATCGTGCTTTAGGCTGCAACGGTAAGATTGCACTTTGAAGACGGAGTCCAGTTTTGGCCATAAGAGTAGAGTGGAGTGGAGTGGAATGGAATATACAATATAGGATAGAAAATAGAACAGAACAGAACAGAACAGGATAGGATAGGATATTGGAATGAAGAATAGAATAAAATAGAATAGAATAGAATGGAATGGAGGATAGAAAATAGAATAGAATAGAATTAATAGAATAGAATAGAATAGAATAGAGGATAGAAAATAGAATAGAATAGAACAGAACAGCATATGGAATGGAGTAGAATTAATAGAAAAGAATAGAGGATAGAAAATAGAATAGAATAAAATTAATAGGAATAGAATAGAATAGAGAATACAATATAGGATTAAAAAATGGAATGGAATGGAATGGAACAGAGGATAGAAAATAGAATAGAATTAATAAAATAGAATAGAGGATAGAAAATAGAATAGAATTAATAGAATAGGATAGGAATAGGAATAGGATAAGAATAGGAATAGGAATAGAATAGAATAGAATAGGACAGATTTTGTCCCCTCTCCCAGATCAAGTGCTCCCTCCTCGCCAGGCCTGAGCCGTGTCCCCTCTTCCAACAGGACGTGGGGTCTAAGGTCAGCCCCAGCAGGCCAGCCGTGTCCCTTTAAGGTAATCTCTTCACATCACATCGTCAGGCAGATTGATGTTAATGGAGAGGTGAAGCTATGTTATGTAATAGAAAGCCTGTCAAAAGGCCCTGATGGACGACTTGTATGTAAGCATTAGCGCGACTCCGTTTACGGGTTTCCCATCATCTTCGGCGGGCTGATGGAGGCCACCCAGAGAGTCCGATTAATGGAGAGAATGGGGGTGGGGGTAGAGAGGGAGCCCACCCACCCCCTCTGCAAGGGTCATTATTATGGTTACACCTGCAAATACCCACCGCTTCATTTACTCACCCCGGCAAAGAAATACGGAACTCAACGGAAGATTTTGTCAGGGTTCCAAATAAGCATCCAAAATTAAATCAGAGCAAAGTATTGCTCAAAGTTCCAATTTATTAAGAGAGACATGTTGGAACATCTGGGAAAGCCCGAATCTGAAAGCTTCCTGTTTTTCCCCACCCCATTGAAGTTCAAAGATTCTTGCCCACAAACCCATCACCTGGTCCAATCATCCACTGCCATGCTGGCAGTTCCACCCATCCAGTTCTTTAGTCAGGTGCAGAGACAAAAGATGACCTTGGCTTTCTAGAAAGAATTTTGTTATGGCTACGTATCATCTAACTCTGTACAATCCCCCCTCCCATTTTCCCACAATGGAAAATGCATAATAGAATAATAGAAAGTGTGGCAGGCCAAAGATCGAAAAGAAAAGATGGCTGCAGGCCTGACAGATTTTTTTTTTCCAGGGTTGGAAATGTTGAATTGCAAAAAAGAAAAAAAAGCCATTTAAAGTGGGGATGTGTACAACTTTGGCAACATTTAAGATTTGCGGATTTCAACTCCCAGAATTCCTAATTTCCCCTTTGTGTTGTAGAGATCAGCTTTTTTAAAAAGAAAATATATCAGAATTTGAAGGATCTTGATGCCGGAGGTTTAAAACGGGATTGTTAAGGCGTTTTTGTTTCTTTAAAGAAAACATTTAGTATGAGAGGAAGAAATACGGTATCCAGATTATGGCATTCCTCAGGAAAGGGGATGAATGCCTGCATGCTGGCCTCCAAATTGCATTTCTCACACACAAACTCTCAAATATTTGCAAAAGAAGGAGAATGTGGCACAGCTTTCTTTAAATTTTGTATCCTCCAAGGAAGGGTGTTTCCCTGGCAATATATAAAACACGTGAAAATTGATTTGGTGCAAGGCCTTCGTTTTCTTTCCTTCTCTCATTTCTGATCGTCTCTTCTTGGATACTTCACTGCCACACTTTGATCTCAAATAGGAGCCTTCGGAACTAGTGTAGAAGAAGGCTCTCTAAACAAGGGTTTTATCAAAGCAGAGGTGCAAAATCCCGTTTTGAGGATCGTGGGTCTTCTAGGACAGGCGGCCGACCGTCTCTTTTCCCAATAAGATCGACTGCAGAATTAGAGAGGCAAAAAACCATTGCGTGTTACAGATGATTTTTTTAAAAAAATGAAACAAAGGGAGAAGGAAAAATGTAATCGGAAGGGGAGGAAGAGGAAGGAAGGAAGAAAGGGAGGGAGGGAAGGGGAAGGAAGGAAGGAAGGAAGGAAGGAAGGAAGGAAGGAAGGAAGGAAGGAAGGAAGGAAGGAAGGCAGAAAGAAGGAGGGAGGGAGGGAGGAAGAAAACTAGTTATGATGGAAGGAAGGAAGGAGGGAGATAGGGAAAAAGGAAGGAAGGAAGGAAACTAGTTATGATGGAAGGAGGGAGGGAGGGGGGAAGAAAGGAAGGAAGGAAGGAAGGAAGGCTAATGACATTAGCTAGGGTTATGAAACATCAAACTCAGAGAGCAGCAAGGGGAGGGAAAAAGGAAGGAGGGAAAGAGAGAAGGAACGAAAAGAGAAAAGGAAGGAAAGGAAGGAAGGAAGACTAATGATATTAGCTAGTTGGGTTATGAAATGTCTACAAGCTCAGAGAGCGGCAAGGGGAGGGGGAGGGAAGGAAGGAAGGAAGGAAACTAGTTATGATGGATGGAAGGAAGGAAGGAGGGAAGGGAGAAGGAAGGAGAGCAGAAGGAAGGAAAGAGAGCAGAAGGAAGAAGGGAGGAAGGAAGGAAGGAAAGCTTAGGGTAGCCTGTTTTATTTTTTCCAGGAAGGAAGAATTAAAACCACATTTTTTTTAAAAAAATCTCACCCTCAGCTTGAATTAAAATAAAATAAAATAAACCTGGGAATGCAATTGTCTCCACGGACTTCACTGCCAGTAGGTCAGTCGGTCATCGCTGCGCTGCAAAGGCAGGGTCTTAAAAAAAAGACTTTGGGGCATTAGCCTGGTTTCCAGAATTGCCCTCCCCCAATCTAGGTTTGCATGCCACCAGCAGATGAAAGGAAGGACGGATGGCAGCAACTGAGCGAAAGAGGAGCCAAACGTCCCAAGCTGGCTGGGCCACGGAGGCAGCTGTGGGAGGCGAAGGATGGCAGCAAAAAGGATGGGATGGCCTCCGCTTACTCCACTCAATGACTCACCGTGGGTCCATATTTACACCCCTGACATTTAGGGATGTTCTTGGGTTGCACTGCCCCCCATTGAGATAAATCACAGCTCAAACGGCCAGCAGCTCAAAAATCAAAGCCGGAGCCAAGATGAGTATCAGTTCAGCCAAGGGAGCAATCATCGCATTAGACTTACGGTATATCCAGCCCTCTCTGAGAGGTTTACAGAGTCAGCCTCTTGCTCTCCCAAAACAATCTGGGTCCTCATTTTGCCGGCCTCAGAAGGATGGAAGCCTGAGTCAAGATTGAGCCAGTCAGGATCGAACTCCCGGCAGTGGGCAGGGTCAGCCTGCAATACTGCATTGTAAAGGGAGGAAGGAAGGTTGGTTCACTGGCAAAGAATGCAGGAGAAGGAAGAGGATGAGGGGAAGTGGAGGGGGTGGAAGAGGAGGATGGGATGGTAGGAAAGAGAAAGAGAAGAGAGGGAGAGTGTAGCGAAGTGGGGAGAAGGAAGGAAGAAGGAAGCAGGAAGCAGGAGGAGGGGAAAGAAGAAGGAGAAGAAGAAGACAGGAGGAGAAGGAGAGGGGGAGGAGAGAAGGAGGAGGAGGAAGAGGGGGAGAGGAGGAGGAGGATAAGAAGAAGGAGGAGGAGAGGAGGAGGAGAGGAGGAGGAGAAGGGGAGGAGGAGGAGAGGAGGGAGAAGAGGATGAAGAAGAGGAGAAGAAGAAGAAAGAAAGAAAGAAGAGAGGAGGAGGAGGAGGAGGAGGAGGAGAAGTAGTAGTAGTAGTAGTAGTAGTTGTTGTTGTTGTTGTTGTTGTTGATTTATAAAAGGAAGGAAGAAAAGAATTGTATTTGTTCAAAGGCAGCTCAACAGCTCATGGGGAGATGGTTCCAGCCAGAATGAGAAGTGGGGGGGGGGGGCTTGCAGGCCTGGTATTTGCAGAGCCCGGGGCCTCTTTGGCAGACATTTGTGATTTACCTTCCGGGTGCGATTGCCAACTCTTTAAAGTGGTTCAAACCTCAGATAACTCCTGGCACAGAATTTGCCCCCCAGGCAAACTGTCTGCGGCGCCTTCAAAGCAAAGGGCACAAACAGGATGCAAAGAAAAGGCAGGTCAGGTCAAGGCTGTTGCCTTGTCTGAAGAGGTTACGAGCGAGGGTGCAGGCAGCCCCTTTGCTGATTCCCCGTAGGAAAGGAAAACCAAACATTCTGCAACACCCCTGTAGGGTAGACATGCGTGTTTTATTGGGGAAATTTTAAAAAAAAATTGAAAGAAAAAGAATGGATTTGTTACTGTGCTCATGTCGGCCCCATGGAGCAGGTGGGTCTCCCCCAGGAGAAGCAAATTCTGGAAAATGAACGATTTTGTTTGTTGGGCTGCTTCCTCTGGGTTTCAAGGCCCTTTAAAAAGGACATTTCCAGGCGATTATTTTATTGAACCAAATGAGTAAAGTTATTGAGCCCTTTTCTCCAGGATTTGAAGTTCAGTGATCACAGAAAAACACAGAAAAAGGAGAAAGGAGGAGGAGGAGGAGGAGGAGGAGGAGGAGGAGGAGGAGGAGGAGGAGGAGGAGGAGGAGGAGGAGGAGGAGGAGGAGGAGAAGAAGAAGAAGAAGAAGAAGAAGAAGAAGAAGGAAGAAGAAGAAGAAGAAGAAGAAGAAGAAGAAGAAGAAGAAGAAGAAGAAGAAGAAGAAGAAGAAGAAGAAGAACTACTACTACTACTACTACTACTACTACTACTACTACTACTACTTAACAAAGCGATCTTCTCCTCCCTCTTTAATGATTTTAAACTGAATTTTCCCCAGCAAGTCAAAGGTGCTAAATTGGGGGAGGAGGGAGGGAAAGAGAGAGAGAGAGAAAGAGCGAAAGAGAGAGGGAGGAAAAGTCTGTTTTATTAAAGCAAGGAAAGATGAAATTCCTTGAAATCGTAGCCAGCGCTTTCTCCAAAGAGAAGCTCTGGGCCCGTTGCTTTTGACAAGGACTCTGGAAACGAAAGCTGCTCTCAACAGCTCCTTTCCCCGTAGCAGAAACCTTCACCTTCTCAGCCACAGCAGCTGATCTTCCTGTCATAACAGGCCCTGTTATTGACATCTGCAAGGGAGTAAAAATTGATAGTCAGGTCAGCAGGCACTGCAGTAGAATTTGGGGCCAAAGCAACGGAGAAAGAGGGGAAGCGATGGAGCTCTGGGGAGACGGATGCTCGAGCCAGAGGTGGTTTCCAAGTTGCCTCTCCGAGAGATGGCCTTATTTGGCAGTTGCAATCAAGGGACCTTGGTCGAAGTCCAGGAAAAGGAGCAGTGATTTCGCTTCCATATTTGTGGTCCTTTCCTGCAGCCTTTCTCCCTGGGTGGCTCAGATCAGATTGCGGTTCCCATCCTTCTCAACAAGACCTGATAGAATTGCGTGGGGGTCTTTGGCGCTCCCGGAGCTTGGTGGCTTTCTTGCAGACGTACCATTAGCCAACTAGGTGATATCATCATTGGTAGAAGGGAGAGGAGGAGGAGGAGGAGGAGGAGGAGGAGGAGGAGGAGGAGGAGGAGGCGGCGGAGGCGGAGGAGGAGGAGGAGGAGGAGGAGGAGGAGGAGGAGGAGGGCCTTGGGGTCTTTGGTGCTCCCGGAGCTTGGTGGCTTTCTTGCAGACGTACCATTAGCCAACTAGGTGATATCATCATTGGTAGAAGGGAGAGGAGGAGGAGGAGGAGGAGGAGGAGGAGGAGGAGGAGGAGGAGGAGGAGGAGGAGGCGGAGGAGGAGGAGGAGGAGGAGGAGGAGGAGGAGGAGGAGGCGGAGGCGGAGGAGGAGGAGGAGGAGGAGGAGGAGGAGGAGGAGGAGGAGGAGGGCCTTGGGGTCTTTGGCGCTCCCGGAGCTTGGTGGCTTTCTTGCAGACGTACCATTAGCCAACTAGGTGATATCATCATTGGTAGAAGGGAGAGGAGGAGGAGGAGGAGGAGGAGGAGGAGGAGGAGGAGGAGGAGGAGGAGGAGGAGGAGGAGGGCGGCCTTGGGGTCTTTGGCACTCTTGGAGCTTGGTGGTTTTCTTGCAGACGCTTCATTATCCAACTAGGTAATGCCATTAATACTATTAATGATAGCCATGGGGTACAAAGAAGCAATCAGGAAACAATATCAATATAAATTGTAAGGATACAAGCAGCAAAGTTACAGTCCTGCAGTCCTAAGTGGGAGGAGGTGGGTGATAGAAACGATGAGAAGACTAATAGTAATAGTAATGCAGCCTTAGGGAATGGTTTGGCAGTGTTGAGGGAATTATTCGTTTAGCAGAGGGATGGCATTCGGGGAAAAAATGTTCTTGTGTCTAGTTGTCTTGGTGTGCAATGCCCTACTATGGCATCGTTTTGAGGGTAGGAGTTGAAACAATTTATGTCCAGGCTGCAAGGGGTCTGTAGATATTTTCCCAGCCCTCTTTTTGACTCGTAGAGTGTCCAGATCCTTAATGGAAGGCAGGCTGGCAGCCATTGTTTTTTCTGCGGTTCTGATTCTCCTCTGAAGTCTCTGTCTGCCTTGTTGGGTTGCAGAGCCAAATCAGACAGTTATGGAGGTGCAGAGGACAGACTCAATCATTCCTCTGTAGAACAGAATCAGCAGCTCCTCGGGCAGTTTGAGCTTCCTGAGTTGGCACTGAGTTGGTTGGGTGGGTGGGGGGAGAAATATCAACCCACAAGTAGGGGATGGCCATGATTGACTGGCTCTTTTGTGTCCCCCGCACCACAGAAGAAAAAAAAACAGGCAGAAGAAGTGAAAAGAAAACACTTCATCCGCGGCTCCTGGACCACTGAAGTCTTCCTCAGCTAGCTCTCCTGCAGCCACTCCACTCTGCAGTGGTACGTGCCACTCTGCCTCGTATCCGTTACTAAGGAAGGTTAGCAACGGATCTAACACTGTGCAACTCCACTCAGAGCAAGTTAAACACAGCAAGAAAAGGATTATTGTCGAAAAATATTCTTAAGTCAAACTTTTCTTCCTATAGGAGAACATCAACAGCTAGTCCTCTGGACCAGCGCTCACCAACTGGTGGTCCGTAAAAAATGTTTTTGGTGGCCCGCAGAAAAATTATTTGCTTTTTTTACATTGCACTAAATCAGGGGTCCTCAAACTAAGGTCCCCTGGGATGGATACGTGCAATGAATGCTTGTGTTGCTGCAGAGAATCTCTCCCTTTGGGGTCTTTTTATGTGGGTCAGAAGGGGGCAGAAATTCTGACTTGGGGTCTGCTTGAGCCTCCTGGTGGGGGGCTTTGGGCGAAGGCTGGAGGGAAGCACCACTGGTGGCGAAGAGACGGAGGGCCTCATTCCAGTGGGACTGCATCATGGCCTGGAACTGGCTGACCATTTCAGCCCAGTGAGCCTCCAGGTGCCGGTCCCTGGCCTTGCACTCCTGCAAGTCTTCCCTCTGCTTGGAAAGCCTATGCTCCTAGTCCTCAGTGAGGTCCTTATGCTGAGCCTCCTTCTTGATCCGATCCAATTTGAACTGAACTGTTTTGCCAACTCTTTCTCCTGGTGACTGCTTAACTCCAACAACTGCTTCTTATTGGGGCCCTAAGGAGCCCGAGCGGGCAGGCGAGGAGCGGCTGGGAGGGGAGGGGCAAGTAGAGGCTGGCAAGGCGCCCCTCGACATGAGTGACATTGAGTTGCCCATGTCCACACACATGACCACCTCGCCACGCCCACCCAGCCGGTCATTAGGCAGATCCAATTAGTGTTCCGCGGGATTTAAAATGATGAATTGAGTGGTCCCTGAGGTCCGAAAAGTTGGGGACCCCTGCTTGGGACTGAGAACCTTTTAACAACATCTTGGGGGATCATCCTTCAGTTCTGCATCTTCTTGCTAGCATCTTTGCATCCATCTTCACCTTGGCTTTTGGGGGGTTATTCCTGTTCTGGATTCAGAAGAATCTTCTTGCTTCCCCCCTTTTTTTTAAACCCTCCCTGGCTTCCTGCAACCAGCTCATCTTGCAAGGAACGTGGTCCCCTCCCAGTTCATCCCACGAATCCCACACCCCATAAGAAGCCTGGTGGCAACGCCAGCCACCCTCCTCCGAACAAGACGCGTGTTTTCTTGACGAGCTCTTAGCCAGGCTCAGATGAAGGGCTGGTCCCAAAACACCAAGAAAGAGAAGGACTCTCTTTGACTTCAAGCATCAAGCGGGTGGGTGGGGAGGGGGGAGGGGGGATGGAAAAAAAAGAGAGAGGAAGGGGCTTTGAAAGGATGGCAATCTCGCCTTCTTTTTTTTTAAAAAAAAGAAAAATTAAGCTTGCAAAGAGCAAGAGGCTGACTTTGGATTTCCCCTTGCAGTATCTTCTGATAGGACCCAAGAATCCCTCGCTTTAATTAATATATCTGGAGGGGTAAATAAAGCAGCTTTCAATTTATGCCAAAAAGACAGTGAGAGGGGAGGAAAAAAAAAAACACACACACAGACACACACACAGAGAGAAATGTAGGTGCTCTTCCTTCTATTTTTAACTTATTTTTCCATAGCTTGGTGACTACAAAGGGAATGTGGAGTGAGGATCAGCTTTGCCATTGCCCTTACCTTCTCAGGCCCCTCGCAAGGAGTGACTGGGAGGGGAGGGCAAGGGGCGGGGCCAGCCAGTGGCGGGATCACCCGACAGGGAGCCGCAGCAGAGGGCCCAAAGAGCCGCATGTGGCTCTGGAGCCGCAGGTTGCAGGTGAGAAGCACCCTTGGGACAATCTAGTGAGACCCAACCCATTGGTCCCTCTGGTGTCACCACCTCCTTGAGTGACCAGCCCTCCCCCAGGGCCATTCCATTACAGAAACCGAACCTGTTGCAAATGGACTCTAGGACCAGGAATGGGACTCAAGGCAAAACACAAAATGACCCTCAGTCTGCCATTGTTTGATGGATTTCCTTCCATCCTTCCTTCCTTTCTCTCTTTATTTCATTCCTATCTCTCTCTCTCTCTCTTTCCTTTCTGTCTCTCTTTGTTTCTTCCCTATCTCTCTCTTTCTTTCTTCCCTATCTCTCTCTTTCTTTCCTCCTCCTCTCTCTCTCTTTCCTTTCTCTCTCCTTCTTTCTCCCTATCTCTCTCTCTTTCTTTTCTCTTTTTTTCTCTCCCCCTTTCTTTCTTTCCTCCTCTTTCTTTCCTTTCTCTCTCCTTTCTTTTCTCTCTTTCTCTCTTCCCTTTCTTTTTTCTTTCTTTTCTCTCCCCCTTTCTTTCTTTCCTCCTCTTTCTTTCCTTTCTCTCTCCTTTCTTTTCTCTCTTTCTCTCTTCCCTTTCTTTTTTCTTTCCTTTCCCTCTTTCTTTTTGTTCTTTTTCTTTCTTCCCTTTCACCCTCTTTCTTTCTTTCTTTCTTTCTTTCTTTTCTTTCTTTCTCTTTCTTTCTTGCCTTTCCCCTTCTCTTTCTTTCTTTCTTTCCTCCTCTTTTTCTTTCTTTCCTTTCTCTCTCTCTTTCTCTTTCTCTCCCTCCCTTTCTTTCTTTCCTTTCTCTCTCCTTTCTTTCTTTGAAGCTTGGCTTCCCCAGATGCAGTTGTATTGGAAACCACACACACACACACACACACACACACACACACACACACACACTCCCCTACCTACCTTCCTGAAAGGAAGCACTTAAAAAAAAAACCTACAAGGCACCATCAAAGCATAAAGATTAAAAACAAAACAGGAAAGTTACTTCGTTCAATTGCACCCAAGTAAGGTTTGGGTGGGCTTGTGCCTGAGTTCCAGGGAGCAGATGGATGTTCCTTGTAGGTTTCGGGGTGCTAATTTACTACTGAAATAGAAGGAGGTTAGAGAGCCACACTAATCCGGGGGGGGGGGGAGGATGCAACGCTCACCATATGGCCAGAAATTATCCTTTCAAAAATCCACCGTTGTTAAGTGAATTGTTGCAGTGGATAAGTTAGTAACACGGTTACAAGCGCCTGGAGGCTCAGAGGGCTGAGATGGTCAGCCAGTTCCAGGCCATGATGCAGTCCCACTGGAACGAGGCCCTCCGGCTCTTCGCCACCAGCGGCTCTTCCCTCCAGCCTTCACCCAAAGCCCCCCACCAGGAGGCTAAAGCAGACCCCAAGTTGGAATTTCTGCCCCCCCCTCCGACCCACACACAAAGACCCCGAAGGGGGAGACTCTCTGCAGCAACACAAGCATTCAATGCACGTATCCATCCCAGGGGCCGTAATTTGAGGACCCCGGATTTCGTGCAATATAGAAAATGCAAATAATTTTTCTGCGGACAACCAAAGGTTTCTCGCGGACCACCAGTTAGTGACCGCTGCCCTAATGCCAGTTCATAAGTTGTGTGTATGTGTGCATTTTTTTTACAGGTGTAAAATTGCAGGTGCCTATTTTCGGTCCTTCAATAAAAGTTTTCTTTGGATCGAGCTCTCCCGTTCAAGGGGTCAGAACACTTTGCAGGCAGAGACAGCGGTGAAAACAATGCCCCCATCCCAGCTCCTGCTTTCTCTCTTCCTTTCAACATTGTTTGTGTGTGCGTGTGTGTTTGTGTGTGTGTGTGTGTGTGTTTAATGCCGTCTATTCAAATTAATCCCACTAATGGAGTCCGCTGGTCGCGTGCTGAGCATTTCAATTAAAGGGCTTGTAATATTTTATAAGCCAACTGCAAAACGGTGGGAGGCAGAACAGAGAGAGCGAGAGAAAGAGAGAGAGAGTGGAGGGGAAGGAAGCCTCGTATTTGGGGTATGGTGGAGGAAAGTAATGGGAACGAGGAAAGAGAATCTTAATTTTTTTTAAAAAAAAGAAATTACAAGAGGAGAGAAAAAAAGAGTCAGTGCCCGTTACGAAATTAATAATGCAAAGGTATGCAAGGGTTTTAATTTCCGTGTAAGGGGAAAGAGCCAAAAATAGCACTGGTTAGGAAAAGTCACTGCGTATTTTAAAGGAAAGAATCTACACTCTTAATATTCCCTTCCACCACCACCCCTCTATTGCATGTGTTTAAAACTGTATTACGGAGCCCAACAGCAACATAGGATAGAGACAGATAGATGATAGATAGATAGATAGATAGATAGATAGATAGATAGATAGATAGATAGATAGATAGATAGAGAGAGAGAGAGAGAGAGATGATAGATAGATGATAGATAGATAGATAGATAGATAGATGATAGATAGATAGATAGATAGATAGATAGATTGATAGATTGATAGATTGATAGATAGATAGATAGATACAGGCATGCAGGCAGGCAGAGAGACAGACAGATAGACAGACAGACAGACAGACAGACAGACAGACACACACACACACACAGCTCCCCAATGCCTCTATCATTTCTTTTATTCTTCTTCGGCTGCCCCAGAGGTGGGTGGTCTTATTATCTGAGAGAATTAATTTAGCTCTCTGATGGATCACTCCCGCTTACTTCCCTGGGAGCAGATCCTGCTGAAATGATGTTCCCTTTCTAGAGAAAGGAAGAAGGGGGGGTGGGGGGAGTGAGAGATAGAAAAGGTGAGAAAAATGAGTGGTAGAGGGAAAG
This sequence comes from Natrix helvetica, assembly GCF_964273705.1. NCBI lineage: Eukaryota > Metazoa > Chordata > Lepidosauria > Squamata > Natricidae > Natrix > Natrix helvetica. Next base: position 3,621,966 of record NC_138557.1, read on the forward strand.
GATGAAGAGAAAGAGTGGTAGAAAATGAGAGGAAAAAGAGACAAAACGGATGGAGAAAAAGAATGGAAAGGGAGAAGAAGGAGAAAGGGGGTGGAAAAGCAAGCAAGGAAATTAAAGAAATGGATGGATGGATGGATAGATGAAAGATAGATAGATAGATAGATAGATAGATAGATAGATAGATAGATAGATGATAGATAGATAGATAGATAGATAGATAGATGATAGATAGATAGATAGATAGATAGATAGATAGATAGATAGATAATAGATGTTAGATAGATAGATAGATAGATAGATAGATAGATAGATAGATAGATAGATAGATAGATATAGATGGTGTGAGAGAGAGAGATGACAGACAGAGAGAGAGACAGACAGAGAGATAATGGAGAGTTTGATGCTCTCTGAGCTTTGTTGTTTGCTTGCAGACATTTCAATACCTGGCTAGCTGACAACATCAGGGCTAGTGACTGGGCAGGGCATGTGTTCCCTGTCTATATATAGTAGCTTGCCCAGCCAGTGTGGGTTTGGGTTTGGGTTTTCTCCTTGCTAGTTCTTGCCTGTGCATGCAGAGGAATGAATGAATGAATGAATGAATGAATGAATGAATGAATGAATGAATGGGTTGTTTTACATAACAATAGTAGTAAAAGTTACCCATATTTCATTCACTCCTCCACAAGTATTCTGCATCTGTAAGCAACTCATTTAGAAGTCACAAGCCACAGCAGGCCTTCAATCCACTGGGTAATTGGGGACATAAATCTCTCTTTCCAAAGTGGAAGGACCAGTTCCTGGGCATGAATAAAGGCATGGAGAATCTGTTTTCCCTCTCCAAGTGTCTCTGAGGATTTCTCTTCTGTAATACAGGAAGTCTCTGGGGCTGGTAAATTTCTTCTTTTTCATCCTTTTTTTTAAAAAATAGATGATAGATAGATGATAGATAGATGATAGATAGATAGATAGATAGATAGATAGATAGATAGATAGATAGATAGATAGATAGATATAGATATAGATATATAATTTTGTTAAAGACTTCTCCCACCCCCCAAAAGGATAAACACTGTTGTTATAGAAATGGCTACTACATATTAAGTACATACAAGTAAAAAATAAAGTTGTCATGTTATTTATTCTACTGCACTTAAAAGAGTCGGAAGTCAAAAGTTTTCTTTCTTCCCCCCCCCCTCTTTCCCCCTACTCTTCTCTCTACTTTTCCCTTCCCCCCCCCATCTTCATTCACAGTTGTATTTTCTATCCTGAGAAGTTTATTTATATATTTTTATATACATACTATATAAATACACACACACACACCTATACACACACACACACACACATATACATACTATATAAATACACACACACACACCCAATCATTTATATATTTTTATAAATATATAAAAGTGAAAAACCAATGTAAAGTAAAAAAGAAAAGAAAAGAAAGAACAAATTCAAAGAGAAAGCTAAGCAGGCTAGAAAAAGGCAAGCAGAAAGGAAAGAAAAGAGAGAGATATATCTTCTTCACAGCTGTTACAATTATTATTAATTATAATTATTAATTTACATCTTGCTCTCTGGTTATAAGATCTCTCCTTTCTTAGAATCTGGCTAAATCATGACCTCATTTTTTAAAAAACCTGTTTCACCCTACCATCACCCAAAAAAGGGATAGTTGCATTAACAGAGGGATACAGTCAAGATTAAGGGAGGTAAAGCCTTAGTAAGGTCACACCTAGAGTACTGCATGCAGTTTTGGTCACCACACTATAAAAAAAGAGTTTGAGACTCTAGAAAGAGTGCAGAGAAGAGCAACCAGGATGATGAGGGGACTGGATGCTCAAACATATGAAGAACGGTTGCAGGAACCGGGCATGGCTAGTCTAGTGAAGAGAAGGACCAGGGGAGACAGGAGAGCAGTCTTCCAATATCTCAGGGGTTGCCCCCAAGAAGAGGGAGCCAAGCTATTCTCCAAAGCACACAAAGGCCAGACAAGGAATAAAGAATGGAAACTGACCAAGGAGAGATTCAAATAAGGAGAAATTTTCTGACAGTGAGAACCATCAACCCATGGAACAGAAGTGACCCGGAAGTTGTGGGAGCTTCATCACTGGAAGCTTTCAAGAAGAGACTGGACTGCCCTCTGTCTGAAATGGTGTAGGCCAGGGGTGTCCAAACTTGGGAACTTTAAGACTTGTGGACTTCAACTCCCAGGCTGGGGAATTCTGGGAGTTGAAGTCCACAAGTCTTAAAGTTCCCAAGTTTGGACGCCCCTGGTGTAGGCTCTCCTGCTTGGGCGAGGGGGTTGGACTAGATGACCTACAAGGTCCATTGCAACTCTGTTCATCTGTATTTCATGCGTGTCTCCTCCACCTTCCGTGGGAAACATCCTTCCTCTAACTTGCTTGCAATGTACAGCGCAACTACAAGGGGGGTTCTCCACTTAACAACCACTTGTTTCGGTGATCATTCAAAGTTACAAGAGTGCTGGAAACAGCGACCTATGACTGTTTTTAACCCTGTGGGACCAGGAACTATCTTGGATCCTTGGTTTCAAAGCTCCAAAGCCAAAACCGACGGCACCTGCCCATCGACAAAACAAGCAATTTCTGCTGGCTTGATGGGTCAAGAGGCAAATGATTGATTAAACTGAGCTTGGCAAAGCCTCCTGTAAGATTATTTTTATTTCATAAACAGCATTATCCATCACTGCTGAAAGCAAAGGTCATCTTCAGGTTTTTTCCCCCTTCTGTCATAAGCCACCGAGGCCCAGAAGTGGCAACGGCTTCCAGAATAAGCCACCGCTTTAAACTTGCAAACACACACACACACACCGGCTATTAAAACTGCTGCAGGATTAACGCCGCCCCCAGTGGATTAAGACAGGAAAACATCTGTTGATTAATCTAGCCCCCCGCCCCACCGCCCCAAAGCGGCTAAAAAGGTTTAGAATTGAAACGAAGACCCACTTCGACGCTTCTTCTTTGGCGGAAAAACAAAAAAATAAAAGATGCATTCATGCCAGCAATGTTCAGAAGAGGCATCGTTGAAAAGTCCTTCAACCTGTAGCCATCAGAGAGCACCATCATGGAGAGATATCTGAGTGGGATTCTCCCAAAGGTGCTTTTTCAGGACTGGACAACTGAACTTTCTTGTGTTTTTCCTAGAAGACGTTTTGCTTCTCCTCCAAGAAGCTTCTTCAGCTCTGACTAGGATGGTGGGGAATGGAAGGATTGATATTCCTTGCAGACAGAGCTGGTCATTTGCATCCTTTTAGAGGGTCGTTGAGGCCACTTGGAGATTTGTCTGTGTCCTCAGGGTCACCCGAGAGGTGGAAATGGTTTCCGTAGTCTGCCGTTGCTTTTTTCTCTGGAGATCCATTCCTACTCCCACACCGTTCCAAGGGTCTTCTCATCCCAAATTGTGTAGCTCAAAGTCTGTAGGGATTCTCTATCGAATTTGTCCCAAAGGTGGTTTTTTTCAAGCAGCAACTGGACTTTGTTTTTTTTTCTTTTGAAGACGTTTTGCTTCTCATCCAAGAAGCTTCTTCAGCTCCGACTGGTTGGTGGAGAATGGAAGGATTTATATTCCTTGCAGACAGAATGAACAGAACAGGACAGAATAGATATTGGAATGAAGAATGGGATGGGATGGGATGGGATGGGATAGGACAGGACAGGACAGGACAGGATATTGGAATGAAGAATAGAATAGAATGGAATGGAACAGAACAGAACAGAACAGATATTGGAATGAAGAATAGCATAGAATAGAATCTGGAAGGGACCTTGGAGGTCTTCTAGTTCAATCCCCTACTCAAGCAGGAATCCCTACACCATTTTAGACAAATGATTGTCCAATCTCCTCTTTAAATCATTCAAGTATTGGTGCACCCACAATTTCTGGAGGCAAGCTGTTCCGCTGATTAATTGTGGGACCGCTCGCCTCCAAAAGTCGTGGGTGCTCCAACAACTGGAGGTTTTTAAGAAGAGATTGGGCAACCATTGATTTGAAATGGGGTGTCATTTCAAGAGCTGAACCAAAGGTGGACCTCCTGGCTTTAACAGAAGAAAAGCTGACTCGGTTGGTCCTTCCGCCCTCCTGATTAACATCAGGAAGAGGCTAAATCAGCAATCCAGGTGTTATCGCCAGCAGCCCAGGTGTTATCACGGGAGGCAGAGGTGAGATACCAAAGGCCAATCTTCTCCTAGGTCTGAAAACTAATTATCCTTCTAACCTTTTTGTTTTGAAGGCGTTTACGGCAATCCAGCTTAGCGTTTTGAACCAAAATGGCAAATATGTACTAGGATGAGTCTAAAAATAGCTGTTATCCTTTATCTGATCGGGGTACAGCAGGAGGATGAACCATGTGTCTGATGCTTAACTTGCTGCCTAGGTGCTCACAACAGGCAGGTAACTTCAGAACACCTTCAATGTTATCTTTAAATTCCACTTTAATTAGACAGGCCTCAGAGTTACTGTCAAACAGAGTGCACAAAAGTGCAGAGAAGAGCAACAAAGAGGATGAGGGGACTGGAGGCTAAAACATATGAAGAACGGTTGCAGGAACTGGGCCTGGCTAGTCGAGTGAAGAGAAGGACCAGGGGAGACATCATAATAGTGTTCCCATATTTGAGGGGCTGCCACAGAGAGGAGGGGGTGCAGCTATTTCCCAAAACACCCGAAAGCCAGACAAGGAATAATGGATGGAAACTGAACAAAGAGAGATTCAACTGAGAAATAAAGGGAAATTTTCTGACAGTGAGAACAATAAACCAGTGGAACAGAAGTTGCCTTCAGAAGTTGTGGGAGCTTCATCACTGGAGGCTTTCAAGACGCTGAGCTTGTCGATCAGAAACGTCGGCAGTTCAGCAGTTCGAATCCCTCGCGCCGCGTAACAGAGTGAGCTCCCATGACTTGCCTCGAAAGCACGTTAAAAAGTGCAAGTAGAAAAATAGGGACCACCTTGGGTGGGAAGGGAACAGCGTTCCGTGAGCCTTCGGCGTTGAGTCATGCCGGCCACATGACCACGGAGACGTCTTCGGACAGCATTGGCTCTTCGGCTTTGAAATGGAGATGAGCACCGCCCCCTAGAGTCGGGAACGACTAGCAGATACGTGCGAGGGGAACCTTTACCTTCGCTAATCATAAAAAAATAGACAACTGAACTTGTCTTCCTTCGATTTTTAGTGAGGGAGAGGACGGACAAGGATACCATTTGGTACCGCTCCAGGGAACCAAAAAATAAAAATAAAAATCTTGAGATGGATCTGACTCAAGTGGAATTTCTCTACATAATTCATGGCTCTTAAAGACAGGTGATCCATCAACGATGTTGCCCATCCTCCTCCTCCTCCTCCTCCTCCTCCTCCTCCTCCTCCTCCTCCTCCTCCTCCTCCTCCTCCTCCTCCAGAAGAGTGAGAAGGCTGAAGGAGGTCAGGAATCCAACCCACAACATTTTTTGCATAGTTGTGTTTGTGCAGAGGCAGGTTCCCCGAGATACGAGGATTTTGACGGCCCAGGACCTGTTCAGAATGTGGACTAGCCTGAGCAAGTTTTACAGGTCTTTTGTAGGCCTTGAGGGATGTGTGACTAGTGAAGAGGGCTCTGTTTACTTCCCATAGGAGGGGAAGGGGATCATCAGAGGATTTTTAGCCTGGAGCAAGAGCTGTCAAGAAAGGAGACATGACTGAGGTTGATGAAAAGCATGTGCAAGGCGGAAAAAAATGTGGACAAAGGGAAGGACATTCACCTCTACGGTTGAGGTTAGAGATGCTGCCAGGCGCAAATAACCAGAAGCCTTCATTGAGTTCAAAGCTCAGAAGAGATTATTGCTACCTCTACGCAAGGATCTAGAATGGTCAAGACTAAATTGGTACTAGATTAGGGTCAACGGAATTCTGGGGGGGGGTATGAATTTGGGTCTCTTATAATATATTGGAAGCTCCTGCTTGGGTGGGGGGTTGGACTGGAGGACCTCTGGGGTCCCTTCAAGCTCTTGTTATTCTTTCTATGATCAGGTGTATCAAGTCCAAGGAAAGTCCAGAATGGTACAGGGATGGGTAGGAGATTGGACTAGAAGACCTCCAAGGAAGAGGTGGGTTCCTACCGGTCCGCAGGAAACTCTGGGAGTTGTAGTCCACAAGTCTTAAAGTTACCAAGGTCGGAGACCTCTGACCTAGGTGACACAGAGCAAATTCAGACTCATCTGCTCCTTTATACACCTGAGCTCGAAAATTGAGATCCAGCAGAAAATAAAACTAGGCGCGCCCTTGTCTTTAAACCCACCTCCTTTTATAGCCACCTTGCTTCCCCATATTCATTTTTTTTCCCGATATAAATTAAGTTTTGCATCCAGTTTTGGTCGCCACAATGTAAAAAAGATGTGGAGACTCTGGAAAGAGTGCAGAGAAGAGCAACAAAGAGGATTAGGGGACTGGAGGATAAAACACATGAAGAACGGTTGCAGGAACTGGGTGTGTCTAGTTTGATGAAAAGAAGGACCAGGGGAGACATGATAGCAGTGTTCCAATATCTCAGGGGCTGCCCCAAAGAAGAGGGAGTCAAGCTATTCTCCAAAGCACCTGAGGGCAGGACAAGAAGCAATGGGTGGAAACCTATCAAGGAGAGAAGCAACTAAGCAGAAGAACTAAGGAGAAATTTCCTGACAGTGAGAACAATTAGCCAGTGGAAAAACTTGCCTCCAGAAGTTCTGAATCCTCCAACATTGGAGGTTTTTAAGAAGATGTTGGATAACCATTTGTCTGAGGTCGTGTAGGGTTTCCTGCCTGACCAGGGGGTTTGACTAGAAGACCTCCAAGGTCCCTTCCAATTCCGTTACTCTGTTCTATTCTAAGTGACATGATTTTTAAGGACCGGTTTCCACCTTTCTAGAGTTAGAAAGATGGACTAGCTAGCTCCACCAAGCCAAAGGCAATTATAAAATATGAAACCCCCCTCTCCCTCTCCCTCCCTCCCTCTCTCTCTCTCTCTCTCTCCCTCTCTCTCTCTCTCTCTCCTTTTTAAATTGCAAGGAGAATTCTGAAGTGGAAGCAAAGTGGGGGAAAGGAAAGGAGGAAAATATAAGCCCCAACCCCATAAATTTAATAGGCTCCGTAGCTTAATTTCAATTCCGAGGCTTAAATGGACCTTTGCAAATAAAGAGGATGGACAGTCAAGGACAGAAGCCCAGAGGGAGGGAGGGAGACCACAAGCCTTGTTCCAAGCAGTTGACCTGAACTTAAAATGTTCTTTTTTTAACCCCACTCCTCAGCGGTTTCTGTAATTATGAAGGATTATAAAACACTGGGGAGTAACGGCTGGTACCAAGCGCAGATAAGAGGACCAACTGGGGTTTTAAAGCGAGCATCATCGGACAGAAGGCACAACCTCTGTAGATTAGCCGAGAGAGAGAGAAAAAATGGTCTTCCAAGGAATGGATTCCTGCTGTTTAAGCAACCGAACATTCAAAACGGATTGCGTGACCAGAGTTTGCCGCAAACGAAGCAGCAACGGATGACGCCAGCAAGGAGAGGTATCTTTAGATCAGAAGACACACCGTTCAGAAAGATGCTTCCTCGAAGGGAAAGGTCAAGACAGAATAACAAGAGTTGGAAGGGACCTTGTAGGCCACCTAATCCAACCCCCCCCCCTCGCCCAAACAGGAGCCCCTATGCAGCTATGCTATTAAACACTGGAAGGTTTTAAGAAGATGTTGGATATCCATTTGTCTGAAGTGGTGTAGGGTTTCCTGCCTAGGCAGGGGGTTGGACTAGAAGACCTCCAAGGTTCCTTCCAACTCGGCTATTATTCTAGTCTATTCTAGTCTACTCTACTCTTATTTATTTATTTATTTTTATTATTTATTTATTTATTATTCATATTTATAGACCGCCCCCTCTCCCGAAAGGGACTCGGGGCGGTGTACAGTCACTAAAATACGTTATAAAATACATACAAAACAGTTAAATAATTAAATACGTAGGTGGAGGAGGTTGCAAGACTGTACATAGAATAATAAATATTAAATATAGTATATAGTGTATTAAAAACTTTTTAAAACCCCAAACCCAATTAAAATGAATAAATCCCCGGGAGGTAGAACTAAGAAAGTGCCAGGCCAGCTGATTGAAATAGGTGAGTCTTTAACTTTTGCCGGAAGGAACGGAGGTCGGTGGTAGTTCGAATGTCAGGGGGGAGGTCATTCCAGAGGGTTGGGCCCATCACAGAGAAGGATCTACTCCTAGGTGTCGCCCGCTGGCATTGCCTAGCAGACGGCACCAGGAGGAGCCCCTCCCTGTGTGAGCGGATAGGTCACAGGGACGTGTGTGGTAGGATGCGATCCTGCAGATAACTAGGTCCTATGCCATGGAGCGCTTTAAAGATGGTGATCAATACCTTGAAACGCACCCGAAAGGCCACAGGTAGCCAGTGCAGCTCGCGCAGGAGAGGTGTTACGTGGGAGTAACGTGTACTTCCCATAATAACCCGCGCGGCTGCGTTCTGAACTAGCTGCAGTCTCCGGACGCGTCCCAAGGGAAGCCCCATGTAGAGAGCATTGCAGTAGTCCAGGCGAGACGTCACCAGCGCATGAGTGACCGTGCGCAGGGCACTCCGGTCCAGTAGGGGGCGCAATTGGCGCACCAGGCGAACCTGGTGGAACGCCCCCCTTGCCACGGCTGCCACATGGTCCTCCATTGACAGCCGGGCATCAAGGAGGACGCCCAAATTGCGCGCCCGCTCCACAGGGGACAATTGTTCGCCCCCTATGGCCAGCGATGGAGTCAGCTGGCTGAACCGAGGCGCCGGTAACCACAGCCACTCGGTCTTGGAGGGGTTGAGTTTAAGTCTGTTGTCCCCCATCCAGACCCCGACGGCTTCCAAACACCGGGACATCACTTCTACTCTACATTCTATTCTGTTCTGTTCTATTCTATTCTATTCTATTCTACTCTACTCTACTCTACATCCTACTCTACAATCTACTCTACATTCTATTCTATTATACTCTACTCTTCTATTCTATTCTAATTCATTTCTGACAGATGGCAGTCCAGTCTCTTCTTGAATGCTTCCAGGGGCGAAATGCCCACAACTCATTCTGCTCTGTGACTCTGGAACCAAGAATCCAAAGTAGCATAGCCAAGAGGGTTGTTTTGTTTTTAAAAAAATAATAATTCTTGCCATCGAGCAATTTTATTTCAAGGGAACGTAGGCTTTTCGCAAGACTTTGTCCTTGAAGAGGTGGAGGGTGGGAAAAAGAGAAGGAAAGAAACAAGTTCAAAGATAAGAAGTAGGTTAGAGAGCAGCATTCCAAGCCCCGCAATTTCAGACATACTAGAGACAATGGTCACCTTTAACTTATCAGCTGCTTCCCAAGAAGCTATTTAAAAATCTGCCTTCACTCGTTTTTTCTGTTCCTTCATGGAATGACAGAAGAGTGGAAGGATAAATGAATGGACGGAGGGAAGGAGTGAATTCTGTGGAACTCAGGCAGATCCTTCCCGATAAATATGGGTATTTACAACAGTTGTATACAACAGTACATGACTTACAACACTTCATTTAGTGACTGTTCAAAGTTACAATGCCACTGAAAGATAGCAGGGGCAAGAGCTGGCACGCATTCTAAATAAAATTCTGCTGCCTAATCTCAAAAGTGTACACATGCATAACACACATATAGGCATGCTACCGACATGTATATGTATATCCCTACGCTCATACATAAGAATAGAATAGAACAGAACAAAGAATAGAGTAGAAATAGAGTAGAAGAATAGAATAGAATAGAATAGAATAGAATAGAATAGAGCAGAGCAGAGCAGAACAGAAGAGTAGAATAGAATAGAACAAAGAATAGAGTAGAAATAGAGTAGAGTAGAAGAATAGAATAGTATAAAGCAGAACAGAACAGAACAAAGAATAGAGTAGAAATAGTAGAAGAATAGAATAGAATAGAATAGAATAAAGCAGAACAGAACAGAATAAAACAAAGAATAGAAATAGAGTAGAAGAATAGAATAGAATAAAGCAGAACAGAACAGAATAGAACAAAGAATAGAGTAGAAATAGAGTAGAATAGAATAGAATAGAATAGAGCAGAATAGAAGGATAGAGTAGAATAGAACAAAGAATAGAGTAGAAATAGAGTACATGAAGAGAAGAGAAGAGAAGAGAAGAGAAGAGAAGAGAAGAGAAGAGAAGAGAAGAGAAGAGAAGAGAAGAGTTGGACGGGATCTTGGAAGTCTTCTAGTCCAACCCCCTGCTTAGGCAGGAAATCCTATACCATTTCAGACAAATGTTATCCAATCTCTTTGTAAAAACTCCCTATGTTGGAGCATTCATAACTTGATTAGTTTCCATCCATTGCTTCTTCTCCTCCTCCTTCTCTCTCTCTCTCTCTCTCTCTCTCCTTCCCTCCCTCCCTCCCTCCCACCCCTTGGACAATACAAAACCCCCACCCAGAAGGTTACAAGGAAAACAGGTCATAAAGAGGAGGTGTAGTGTAGAGAGATGGAAGGATGAATGAACGGATGGAAGGAATGAACTCTGTGGAACTCAGACTGAATAAACTCGGGCAGAATCTGCACGGTGGATCCACCGAGCTGCAGAAAAACAAGGAGGGTTTTCTCACCTGCAGCTTTGCATGGGGTGGGAGACAAAACACAGTGAGCCATTCCCACAGGGCAGAACAATTAGTCATCGGCCTTTTGGGGGGGAGTGTCCCCCAAATGAAAAACACCTCCCATCATTACCTTAATTGATCCCCAAAGAGATAGAATGACTATTCCCAGTCACTGAGCTATTAGGGATGCATTTACCTGGCTTGATCAACAGAGAGAGAGAGAGAGAGAGAGGTATGGAGGGAGGGAGGGAGGAAAGGAGGGAGGGAGGGAAGGAGGAAGGAAGGAAGGAAGGAGGAAGGAAAGAAGGAAAGAAGGAGGGAGGGAGAAAGAAGGAAGGAAGCAAAGAAGGAAAGAAAGAAAGAAGGGAGGAATGAAGGAAGGAGAGGGAAGGAGGGAGGGAAGAAAGAAGAGAGGGAGGGAGGGAAGAAAGGAGGGAAGGAGGAAGGAAAATCATTAGGAGCCAGTGAATTCTAGTCCTGTCAAGCACATAAACTAGCTGGGTGATTATGGGCAAATCACCAGGAACCAGCGAATTCTAGTCCTGTCTTAAGCAATGACTCACTTAACAACAGTAGCAAGACAGGTCATAAAATGGGGCAAAACTCACTTAAGAACTGCCTGGCTTAGCAAAGGATATTTTGGATTCCATTCTCCATTGTGGTCATAAGTCGAGGACTGCCTGTACTGTAATATAGGATAGTCGTTTTGAGGGGGAATACGTTTTTTTAAGACAACAGTCTGAGCGTTTGGGAAATGGCCTTCTGATGGAATTTATTTCAGAGAACATCTCAAGGATTTGATAAGGATTTACAGCTTCCCACGCCTCTGTCGCTTGCAAACGTTCAGCCTCTAGTGACATCTACCGGACTCCTGGCTTCATCTGTAATTTTTGCACCAAAGTATCAGAGAGAAAGTACCAAGACTCCTGCAATGAGTCCCTTGGACTGCAAGGCCATCCAACCGGTCAGTCCTAGAGGAGATCCACCCTGGCTGCTCTTTAGAAGGCCATAATCCTGAAGACAAAACTCAAATGCTTTGGCCAACTCATGAGAAGGAAGGACTCCCTGGAGAAGATTAAGGCATTTGAACTCTGGTGCTGGAGAAGACTCCTGCATTGAGTCCCTTGGACTGCAAGGCCATCCAACCGGTCAGTCCTAGAGGAGATCAACCCTGGCTGCTCTTTAGAAGGCCAGATCCTGAAGAGGAAACTCAAAGACTTTGGCCACCTAAGGAGAAGGAAGAAGGACTCCCTGGAGAAGAGCCTCATGCTGGGAACGATGGAGGGCAAAAGAAGAAGAAGGGACGGCAGAGAAGGAGGTGGCTGGATGGAGTCACTGAAGCAATCGGTGTGAGCTTCAATGGACTCCAGGGGATGGTAGAGGACAGGAAGGCCTGGAGAAATGTCCATGGGGTCTCAATGGGTCAGACATGACTTTGCAATTAACAACAACAACCAGAAAGAAAATCCGTAAACTTTTTAAAAGATTTTTTTAAAAATCTTGCCTTTATTTTTTAATGTATTGTTATAAATAACTCCAGGTAGCCAACACGCCTAACATATTTTTTTTCCAAAGCAACCAGAAGGCAGGATAAGAAACCACGGATGGAAACTCATCCAGGAGAGAAGCAACCTGGAAATTCCTAACAGTCAGGACAATTGACCAGTGGAACGTCTTGCCACCAGAGGTTGTGGGTGCTTAATCACGGGAGGCTTTTTAAGAAGAGACTGGGCAGCCAATTGTGCCGAACGGCAAAGGGTCTCCTGCTTGGGCAGGGGGTTGGACTAGAGGACCTCCAAGGTCCCTCCCAACTCTTGTTATTGTGTTATTCTGTTGAAGTTGGAAGTTTTTAAGAAGAGACTGGGCAGCCACTTGTCTGAAGTGATCTAGGGTCTCCTGCTTGAGTAGGGGGTTGGGCTAGAAGACCTCCCTTTCAGCTGTATTCTGATTGATAAGAGAGAGAAATTCGGTTGCCTAGTTCTGAATCAAAGCAGGGTTACATTTACAAAATCAGCAAGTTGGTCTAACCCAGTTTTGGAAGAGTTTTTCTCCCCACCCCCACCTTCACCCTACTATGTTTGTGTGTGTGTGTGCGCGCGCACACACACACACCATGCTTTTCTACGTCTGCAGGAAAATGATTTACATGGATTTTTTGGCTCGCCTCTCTAAGCGTGACTCATGCAGCTCTGGGCAAAGAGCAGTGGAGAAAAATAAACAATGTCTTTTGCAATCCAAACAGATCTGACCTAGATGGATGGGGCTTTCCACCTAATTTGCTGGCACGAAGGCTAAGTCAATGTTTCACCACCTTAGCCCCTTTCCGATGGGCGGGCTTCCACCTTCTCCAGGCTGGCTGGGGAATTCTGGGAGTTGAAGTCCACCCACCTTAGATGGGCCCAAGGTTGAGAAACGTTGGTCTTTACTGGTTGTAAAAGAAATGAAATTAATAAAAGGAGAATGTTTGCAGCTCAGGTTGCAAATGTGGCGGGGGGGCTTGGTGCTCTCCGAGCTTGGTGGATTTTCTGGCAGACGTTTCATGACCCAACTAGGTAACACCATCAGTGCTGGAAGGGAGGGGTTTGCAGAGTGGAGGAGGAGGAGGAGGAAGAAGAAGAGGAGGAAGAGAGAAGAAGAAGAACTGTGGGGTCCCTGGTGTTCTCTGAGCTTGGTGGTTTTCTGGCAGACGTTTCATGACCCAACTAGGTAACATCATCAGTGCTGGAAAGGAGTGGGATTGGAGGAGGAGGAGGAGGAGGAGAACAACTGTGAGGTCCTTGGTGCTCTCTGAGTTTGCTTGTTTCCTTGCAGATGTTTCGTGACTGAGCTAGCTAATGTCATCAGTGCTGGAAATGAAATATGCAGAGGAACAAATTCAGCCTTGTTGGTTTCTGTAATGTTCTTCGATCCGAGACATTTCAAAGATTGGCAGATTTGGAGACCGGCACTTATGCTGAGTTGTCCACTTACCCCAGGGGTCAGCAACCTGTGGCTCGGGAGCCACATGTGGCTCTTTCACCCCTCTGCTGTGGCATCCAATGGAATCGGATCTGGCCCAGTGGGCTTTCCAGTGGGCCAGGCTCCATAAGGAGCTGGCCCGCATCGCGTCTCTCCGGTCTACCCCAATGTGAAGAGGAAACATGCCAGCAGTTTGGGGAGTGGCATCAGCAGCTGGCCACGCCCACCCAGTCAGCCACGCCTGCCCAGCCCCCTAAGATCAACCACATCCCTGATGTGGCCCTGAATGAAATTGTGCCCATTCAGAAAAATGGTTGTCCAGTCTCCTCCAAGGATGAAGCATCCATAACTTCTGGTGGTAAGCTGTTTCACTGGTTAATTGTCCTCACTGTTGGGAAGTTTCTCCTTAGTTCTAGGTTGCTTCTCTCCTCGATTAGTTTCCATCCTTTGCTTCTTGTCCTGCCTTCGGGTGCTTTGGAGAATAGCTTGACCGCCCTCTTCTCTGTGGCAGCTTCTCCCTTGGGTGAGCTTACCCCTTGGCCAGCTGAGCATCCCAACTCTGCCTTCCGCTTCTCCTCAAGCTGGCATCCATATTCATCAACCTCCATGACTGCAGCAGGGAGCTGACGATTATCCTTCCGCTCTTCTTGGTACACGCCAAGCGCGGGGAAGGGTGACGTTGAAAGCACAGCGTGCAATGCAAACGAAGCTTTCGGCTGCCCGTTTCCCCCCCTCCCCAACACGCATTTATGATCTCTCCCCAGAGTCTGCTTTGAACACTAGGATGGATGGTAAGTCAATCCGAGATGCGCCAGGCCAAGCAACCTTTACGGCTCCTTGTAAGAAGCCAGAGGTGAGGGGGGGGGGAAGCTTTATTTTGCCTCCGAGAGCCATTTAACTCCTGGCATTTGCATTCTGCAAGGGTGTGTGTGTGTGTGTGTGCTGGATGTGCGATAAGCAAACAAACAAACAAACAAATGCATGGCATCCATCCCCTTGCCACCCACTGATCCAATATTTGAAATCTTCAAAGGGGGGGGGGTTGGGAATGAGAATCGATCACTAAATGGGAATAAGGACTCCCATTTTAGATTTGGTTCCAATTCTTTGGAGGCCCCAGTCAGTCTTCATATTGGGGTTCTTTTGTTTTTAATCGGGTTCTAAGATCTCTCGACTAGCTGTGGAAAGCAGATTTTGCCCTGCCCATCTCCCCACCCCACCCCAAATTTCCAAGAAAATTTGAATTTTGGCCACATTGATTGAGTCTGTCAACTGCACCTCCCATCACTCTCTGGTTTGGCTCTGCAACCCAACAAAGACAGACAGGGACTTCAGAGGTTAATCAGAAATGCAGAAAAAACAATGGCTACCAACCTGCCTTCCATTGAGGATCTGTACACTGCACGAGTCAAAAAGAGGGCTGTGAAAATAACTACAGAGTCCTCACATCCTGGACACAAATTGTTTCAACTCCTACCCTCAAAATGACACTATAGAGCACTGCACACCAAGACAACTAGACACAAGTTTTTTTCTTGAACGCCATCACTCTGCTAAACAACTAATTCCCACAACACTGTCAAACTATTTACTAAGACAGTATTACTATTATTCTTCTCTTCCGTC
The DNA here is from genome assembly GCF_964273705.1 of Natrix helvetica. Lineage (NCBI taxonomy): Eukaryota > Metazoa > Chordata > Lepidosauria > Squamata > Natricidae > Natrix > Natrix helvetica. Next base: position 3,637,183 of record NC_138557.1, read on the forward strand.
CTATTACCTATCTCCTCCCACTTATGACTATAACCATGTTGCTTGTATCTTTAAAATTTATATTGTTTCATTTGTTTCCTAGGATGATTTGATTGCTTATTAGTAACCTATGACTCTCACTAAGTGTTGTATATTATGATTCTTGATGAATGTATTCTATTTTATTTTTCTTTGTGTACACTGAGAGTATATTTTTTGTCTTGGTTCAACTTGTAAAGCGACACAAATTTAATTAAAACTCGGATGTGAAATCCCAGGACTGTAAGCCAGGACAATGAGTCAAACATTGTCTTAGGAAGGCTCATAATCCATACTGCGGCTGATAAATTTCCAGGACTACATCTAACAAATTAGCTAGGAACTGAACCCAACTCAAAGGAAGTTTTCTCTTTAAAACAGCAAACTCCGAATCGCCAACCTCAAAAGATTCTTGGCATGCCATTAATTCTAGACTCCTATCTGCTTAGCGCCCTGGGATTTGAGTCTTAACACTTAGAATGAGTGCCAGTTTTAGCGTGGCAGATACAGAGAGCTGTCTCTTCCTTTTAGGTTGACTCAATAATTCTCTGAAGTATACGGAATATAGAATCACCGAGTTGCTTGGAATTCCCTTAGTGTCCACCTCTTGTTCGAGCAGGAAACTCTATACCGTTTCAGTCAAATTGCTATCCAATCTCTTCTTGAAAGCCTCCAGTGATGGAGCAATCATAAGTTACCAGAGGCAAGCCATTCCACGGATTAACAGATCTGTGATTATAGACTAAAAGAATTGGAAGGGATCATGGAGGTCTTCCAGAAAAATTATTTGCATTTTTTATATTGCATGAAATCGGGGATCAAATTACGCCCCCTGGGACGGATAAGTGCAATGAACGTTTATGTTGCTGCAGAGAGTCTCTCCCTTCGGGGTCTTTTTGTGTGGGTCGGAGGGGGGGGCAGAATTCTGACTTGGGGTCTGCTTCAGCCTCCTGGTGGGGGGCTTTGGGCGAAGGCTGGAGGGAAGTATCGCTGATGGTCTCGTTCCAGTGGGACTGCATCATGGCCTGGAACTGGCTGACCATCTCAGCCCACTGAGCCTCCAGGCACCAGTCCCTGGCCTTGCACTCCTGCAGGTCTTCCCTCTGCTTGGAAAGCCCATGCTCCTAGTGCTCAGTGAGGTGCTTCTCCTGAGCCTTCAATTCCAATTTGAACTGAGGTGTTTTGCCAACTCTTTCTCATGGTGGCTGCTTAGCTCCAGCAACTGCCTCCTGTTGGGGCAGGCGAGGAGTGGCTGGGAGGGGAGGGGCGAGTAGAGGCTGGTGAGGGATAACGAGTTGGCCATGCCCACCCAGTCACATGACCACCTAGCCACGCCCACCCAGCCGGTCATTAGGTAGATCGTATTAATGGCCCGCGGGATGTAAAATTATGAATTTAATGGTCCCTGAGGTCTAGAAGATTGGTGACCCCTGCTCTATACCATTTCAGTCAAATATAAATCCAATAAAACAAACAAAACAAAACAAAACAAAACAAACAAATAACTCTCCTTGAACGCCCACAATTTCTGGAGGGCAAACTGTTCCAACCGTTAATGGTTTCCTCGTGCTGGTTGACAGTCCTGCCCAGTTTCCAACCCCACACAAAATGGTACAATGGAGAGAAAACCCCTGCCACTGCATTCCGCATCTTTTACAAACGGACTCCATGCTCTCCTTGAAGCATTGGAAGAAGTAAAAATAGAGATAAAGCGTAGCCAACCTAGCGCTGTTATGCATTTTAATAAGAATTCTCCCTCCGTCAAATATCACTTTTTTGAATGTTTGGCGCACCGAATAGAGAAGCATTCTTTTTTTTTGGGGGGGGGGTGTTTCCTTTAATGTTTTCAGACAGCCGTTTTTCAAAGTTTTCGCAAGAGAGAAGAAAAATCTTTATCTTGCATCTTCGGAGGGAAGAGTTGACTTCAAAGCCTTCCAGGGAGGAGGGGAATTCGCAAATACATACAGAAAGCTCAAACCCGAGGCCCCAGTCGCTGCCTGCCGTATTATTTAATTATCAAACGGCTAATTAGCAAAGCTTAATTTAACATTCTCTGTATGTTCGGGGATGAAACTATCCTTATGGAAGGGAGCTATTTTAAGGCAAAGGAGACCGGCTTAAAATAAAGAACTTTAAAGGTGGCGGTTGAGCATCTTGCCTCGATATTAACAGAGAAAAGAGTGTTTAAAAAAAAATTGTACATTTTAAATGAAATTTCTTTGTCTACTGTCAGATCTAATTCTCAATTATTTCCACTGAGCTTCAGCTGACTTTTTTTTTGGGGGGGGGGGCGGAATCATGTCTGTTATTGTGGGCTTTTTTTTGCCCTGGAAGCAGGAACTGCAAATATTCTTATTTGTTCCAAAGATGGGAATTTACAGATGAACAGAGTTGGAAGGGACCTTGGAGATCATCTAGTCCAACCTCCTGCCCAAGCAGGAGATGCTACACCTTTTGACAGATGGCAGTCGAGTTTCTTCTTGAAAGCTTCCAGGGATGAAGCTCTCACAACTTCCAAAGGCAACTTCTGTTCCATGGGTTGACTGTTCTGTCAATACATTTCTCCTTAGTTCTAGGTTGCTTCTCTCCTTGATTAGTTTCCATCCATTGCTTCTTGTTCTACCCTCGGATGCCTTGGAGAATAGCTTGACTCCCTCTTCTTCCTGAGATATTGGAAGACTGCTATCATGTCCCCCTTGCTCCTTCTTTTCATTAAGCTAGCTAGGCCCAGTTCCAGGGATGCGGTGGCTCAGTGGCTAAGATGCTGTGCTTGTCAATCAGAAAGGTCAGCAGTTCAATGGTTTGAATCTCCAGTGCCGTGTAACGGAGGGAGCTCCCGTGACTTGCCCCAGCTTCTGCCAACCTAGCAGTTCGAAAGCAAGTAGAAAAATAGGAACCACCTTTGGTGGGAAGGGAACAGTGTTCCATGTGCCTTCGGCATTGAGTCATGCCGGCCACATGACCACGGAGATGTCTTCGGACAGCGTTGGCTCTTTGGCTTTGAAATGGAGATGAGCGCCGCCTCCTAGAGTCAGGAACAACCAGCACATATGTGTGAGAGGAACCTTTACCTTTATCTCTGTAAACCAAAGAAGTCAACTTTTTCCAGCCATCCAAATGTCCGGCAACTCCTGGCTGCAAATTCCACAATTTTTCTCAGTTTTTTTGGGGGTGGGGGAAGTCAACAGGCTCAGACAAGACTAAAGGGCAGCTTGAGGGTCTTCCAATCCTTTAAGGGGAGGGGGCCAAAAACACCATTCCCCCGTTCCCCACAAGTGACCGAAGTAGCGACCGAGGGCCATGAAAATGAGATCCCAGTGGCTTCGGAGCCAAATTAAGCCAGGAACTAGCGAGAATAGGAAGGTGGGCTCGCAGCTTCTGAATGCCTCTCGCCCCCCCCCCCTCCTCAAAAAAAAGAGAGCAAGGAATGGCTGGCATCTTGTCTTTGACTCTGCCTGGCATCCTGTTCCCTTCTCAGCACAGGGAGCATATGGCACCGTGCTTTACAATTCTCACCCCATCGATCGGAGACCATTTGGGGCGGGGGGGGGTGCGTTTCCTTTTCCCAGAGTCAATGTTGCCGCATATAAATTGTAATTAACACCGATGCCAAAACGGCACTTAGAGAAAATAAGCGGGTTATTAACATCTGCTGAAGCCTGCCTGGAGAGAGAGAGAGAGAGACATACCATATCACTGGAATGCTCTCTTGTATGACGATGGCTTGTGACGGAGTGGCTTGAAGGCGGCCAAAGGCTGGGGGGGGGGGGACAGGGGGGGTAGCAATAACCATAGCACTTAAGACTTATATACCGCTTCACAGGGCTTCACAGCTCTCCCAAGCAGAAACCCTGGGTCAAAATTACCGTATTTCTTTGGAGTATAAGATGCTTCCCCCCTCCCCGAAAGAGGGTGAAAATTTGGGGGCGCCTTATACACTGAATACAACATTTTTGGCCCCCGCGCATCCCATTTTTCCCAAAAAGGGACGTGCAGAGGGTTTGGGAGTGCAAAACTTTTTTTTTTAAATGCACCTCTTCAAAATCTGGGTGCGTCTTAATACTCTTATAGTCCGAAAAATACGGTATCTAGCAGCACAAAGCAAATTGCCAAGTTTTGCGCCCTTTAAAACAGAAGAAATTTTTGGAGCATGGTAAGGGGCCTGTTCTCACTTTGCGCATTTCCGAGCCCCCCCCCCTCCCCCAAATGGTATACAGATAGTCCTTGAGTTGGGACTGCTCCCTTGACAGTTTGAAGCCCCCTCGAAAGAGGCCTACAGCCAGATTCCTCAGTTGCAATGACCCCCCTGTCGCCCCCCCCACCCCCGTCTGGATTTCAGGCGCTTAGCAACCAGCCTGCCTTTAAAGAGTTTGCAGCATCCCATGCCACATAACCGTGATTGATGGTTGGTTTGTTTTTTTGCTGGAAACTGGCAGTTTTCCGGGGAAATGAACCCAAAGCAAGTGTTGGGTTCACTTAACGACTGCAGGACCGACTTGCGGCAAAAAGAAGTAATAAAATCCGTCGTGGGATGAGCCGCTTTATGACCGGTCGTTAACTGAGGATGACCTGTAAAGTATCAGATCGAGGAAAAACGGCGATTCTGGCCAAATTAGGACGGCAGCCGACAGCAAGCTAACTGGGCCCCAGTGAGGCATATTTTGGCCAGACTGGCTGGCCACAAAAACATACATACACACAAAAATACACAGCCCCCCAGAGTGGGACGTTTTTTTAAAAAAGAAAGAATAGGATCGCCAAAAACTTTGTGAAAAGAAATGTTTATATGCCATCTGGATAGGTAATTCCACGGTTAAACCACTGAACGCAGGGATGAGCTGCACACATTCACACACACAATAACGGATACTCAAGCTGGCTGGTGATTTTGGGCGCAGAAGAGCCCGAGTGAGTCGTGAAGGATTGGAAGGAGGAGGGTGGGGGAGGAAGCAAAAGTCTAGAAAGGCAAGGAGGTGCCGTGACATTCCCGGCTGCCATGTCGTACCTTTCTGTGGAAAAGCAACCACCTTCCCAAATTGTTTTCTCCAGCCTGCCTCAGTGACACCCACACACCCACCCCGGGACAAAGTTACAGGTGGAGCCCAGACCCCCCCCAAGGAAGTATTGGAGAACCTTTTCAACACCGAGTGCCCAAACTGGAACGTGCATGCATGTGTGTGGCTTTGCGCCGGAAACACGAACGTCAGCTGGCCTTTGCACATATGCATGCCGGCCAACTGGTCTTTGGGTTTCCAGCATGCGCATTTGTGCTGGCCAGCTCGTCTTCACATGCGCTGAAAGACTGGAAATCTGGTGACCAGCTGGCTGGTGCACGCATGCCAGTTTTTGGCGGCGTTTTGGGGGTTGTTTTCAGGCTGTTTTTCAGGCTTGAAAAATGCCCCCAAAGCGCCCTGAAAACAGCTCCAAAAACATCCTGGTTTGGGGGCATTTTGGGACATTTTTCGGGCAGTTTTCTGGCTGTTTCCCAGTGGCTGTGAAGACCGACTGGCCGGAAACCAGAAGAGCAGCTGGCGATGGCACACGTGCCCTCAGAGGTGCCATAGGTTTGCCATCACGGCCCTAAGGGGAACCCCCAAAAGGAAAGATCCTCTAAAACAGGGGCGGCCCTTTAAGACTTGTGGACTTCAACTCCCAGAATTCCACCGGGCTGAAAGGTTGGACCCCATGGCTTTAAAACCTAGAAACCTAGAAGCAGCTGGCTCAAAGGTAGCCCAGTGGTCACCGTGGGCCTTTAACCTGCCCCTCAAGAGGTACACTAGGGATGCCGGGGGGGGGGGGGGCGTTTTGTCAAGGGCTAGAAACGAAAGGCTCGACCCGAGACGGCATCTTTAGCCCCACAGCTTGCTTTGAGAAATCTCCCTTCAAAAGGAGGCCGGATCTCAGGGGGAGGAAAGGAGAAGGGAGGGATGGACTCGCTCTTCACGACGGTGCCTTTTGCTCGTCTATCAAAGTCATCACCGAATGTCATCATCTAGAGGACGACCGAAGGGGACATGCTGGCGAGATTCCACCCACCTTCTCCTGCAACCTAACTCTCTAGGCCAGTGGCGGAGAACCTTTCCGGCACCCAGTGACCAAACTGGAAAGATGGTGCACGTGTGTGCACCTGGGCTCGCCAGAGTGCTAAAAATCCAAAGACCAGCAGGACTGTTTTTTGGACTGTTTTCAGGCCGTTTTCTGGCCCAAAAAAACATCCTGGAAACAGCCTGTTTTTTAGGCTGTTTTCCAGAGCTCTGGTGCGTGCAAAAACAGCCCAAAATACTGCCTGAAAACAGCTTGAAAAACAGCCTGAAAAACAGCCCAAAAAACAGCCTGTTTTTTAGGCATTTTCCGGGCTATTTTCCGGTGTTCTGGCGCTCGCATAGACCAGCTGGCCAGAAACCAGAAGGCCAGCTGGTGATGGTGTGTGTGCCCACAGAGAGGGCTATGCGTGCCACTTCTGGATTGCCATCACGGCTCTAGGCGAACCCCTCACGGGGGGCTTCCGCTCTCCACGATGACATTCTTGATTTTTTGTAGAACCACCACTGCTCCTGCCGAGTGGGATTTAGTCAAGAGAAGCGTGGTTGCTCCTGCTAAAATACACTTTAAAAACAAAACCAAACACAAAAAAATAGTGGAGGAGAAACAGGCGGAATATTCGGAGAGGTTTTAGAGCCATTCCTTCTGTGCATTTCATGTTGATGGGAAGGCTTCTTGCCTCTCGCCATTGAACACCGCTCTTTCTGACTTTCGGGGGCGGTGGGGTGGGCTCAGGGAAGAGGAGGGGACTCTGGACATCCAAGAAAGCTGAAGGAAGGGTTAGCACGTGGTGGCTATGCAACCAGAGTTAAAGCAATTGCTAAAAATCCCAAATCCATCTTGGATCCTCACAGTTCAAGACAGTTCGTCTTTTGCCGTCATTTTTGGAGTGCCTTAAAAAGTGACGGAAAGCATAAATCCTGGAGCAGAAGGGCGATGTTCCTCGACTCTGGGCAAGTGTGCGGACTTCCGTCTCCACGCTGGCTGGGGATGGGGGGGGGAATTCTGGGAATTGAAGTCCACAGCAGCTTCAAGCGGCCCAGGTGGTGAGAAAAACCCCCCACGAGAGACGAAGACGGGGGGGGGGGGGAATCAGGTGGCTTCACCCAAACCAGAGACTGATGAGATTCGGAAGAAGAAGAGGAGGAGGAGGAGGAGAGGGGGAAGAGTACATTCTTTCAAGCTGAAATTCTTCTTGCCTTGAATCCCACCTCAAGTTAAAACAAGAATCCAGACGTTAAATAGCAAGGGAGGGGACATGGAATGGGAAGGTCCCATTGCTAGCCGCCGCCCGTTCCCACATTTTGCAGAAACAAGGAAGGGCTAGAAATTTTTTTTTAAAAAAATAATAATAATAATAATGGTGATGGTGTTTACAATATTTTTCCCAAGGGCAAATTCTGCCCAAGTGGGGTCCTTGGAGCAACGTCGAGAACCGTTCCGGCTACGGCCACGAGGCTCCAAAAACAGCGACTCTCAACCCAGGAGGAGGAGGAGGAGGAGAAAAGTGGCCGGCTTCCAGGTCTTGATCTGCTCGTGCTTCGCCCATCACCACCACAAATTCGGCGGCTCCTCGGCCACTCGGCTCTTGAACAAGGTGATCTCGTCCAGGTGCATCATGGGGACGTCCCGGATGACCTCGGTCAGGTCTTCGTGCAGGAGAGGGAAGACGACCACATTCAGCGCAGGGCGCTCGGCCTGGAAACTAACCCAGAAACACAAGGGGTGTTAAGATCAGAGGGGGAACGTCAGAAGGTGACGACATTGTTAGCAGGCCCAGAAAACTCCGATCCCATTAGAGGGAATCTTCGACTTACAACCACAATGCAACTTACGTCGGGCCACAAGGTTTATGGATTGTAATTTTAGCATAGTTAGACCGTGTCTAGTTGACAGACTGGATTTTATTATAGACTAGCCAATAACCAGGCATTGCCCGGATATTTATTTATAGGGGGAAAATGTCCAGACCAAACGTTGTTTCTAATGTTGGATTTTCCCTCTTACCAGAGGGAGCTCCCTTGTGGACTACTGGGAAGCCGTTACCAGGGCAACTTCACTGCACTGTACAGTAAGAGCCATTTTAAGGCACAACAGGATGTAGCTTAACATAGCACACACCCCGAAGGGTATTAGGGATGACTTATCCCAATAGAATAGAATAGAATAGAATAGAATAGAATAGAATTAGAAAGGAATGGAATAGGAAAGGAATGGAATATAGAATAGAATAGAATAGAATAGAATAGAATAGAATAGAAAGGAATGGAATAGGAAAGGAAAGGGAACAGAAGGGAATGGAATGTAGGGAAAAATAGAATAGAATGGAATGGAAATAGAAATGAAAGGAATGGAATAGGAAAGGAATGTAGGGTGGAATGGATGGGAAGGGAAGAGAAGAGAACAACAGAGTTGGAAGGGACCTTGGAGGTCTTCTAGTCCAACCCCCTGCTTGGGCAGGAAACTCTACACCACTTCAGACAAAGGGTTATCCAACGTCTCCTTGATCCAACACAATACAGGATCCATCGTCTAACAATGGTTTTGCTCAAAATAAAGGAAATCTTTTTGCAGGAAATCTTGGCTACGCCACATCCCCAAGTAGAGATGGTCCTCGACTTACAACAGTTCATTTAGTGACCGTTCAAAGTGGGGGGGGGGAGGACTTATGACCAGACTTACGACCGTTTGCAGCATGCCCGTGGGGTCCTGTGATCGAAATTCAGACGCTTGGCAATTAATTCACCTTTATGACGATTGCAAGATCATCCGGCCGACCGTCTTTGCCGACCTTCTGACAGGCAAAGTCAACGGGGAAAACCAGGTTCACTTAACAATCGGGTTACTCACTCAACAGCTGCAACCGTTCCTTTTAACAACGCTGGCTAGAAAGAGGGGCAAAGCTCGCTCAACCGATGCCTCACTTAACGACACAAATTGGGGGCTCGACTGTGGTCATTAACCCAAGGACGGCCTACCTGTCTTCTCCCAGCCCCTTTTTTCTAGCTCTTTTACGCACTGTTCAGTCTGCCTTCCTCTCCATAACTCTAGAATCCGCTGCCTTAAAATTTCCTGTCGTGCCGTTAATTTTCCCTTATTAAAAAAAAGAAAGGGATTGTCGTAAATTTCTCCCTCATCCATGCACATCCAGGGCTGCAGGCATGTTAATTAATGCAACGGGAAAAAGCACTGCACCAAAAGTGTGGTTGTACGCATGCTGCAGCAGAGAGAGAGAGAGAGAGAGAGAGAGAGATGGGGGGGGGGGACATGGAGAGAGAGAGACAGAGAGAGAGAGAGAGAGGGAGAGAGAGGGGACATTGAGAGAGAGACAGGGAGAGAAGAGAGACAGAGAGACACCGAGAGAGAGACAGAGACAGAGACACTGAGAGAGACAGAGAGGCTGAGAGAGAGAAGAGAGAGAGACACTGAGAGAGAGAGACACAGAGAGAGAGAGAGACAGAGAGACACTGAGAGAGAGACAGAGAGCGACAGAGACACTGAGAGAGAGAGAGAGAGAGACAAAGAGGGACACTGAGAGAGAGAAGAGACACTGAGAGAGACACACACACAGAGAGAGAGAGACAGACACAGAGAGAGAGAGAAGAGAGAGAGAACAGAGAGAGAGAGGGGGAGAAAGAGAGGACATTGAGAGAGAGAGACAGAGACAGAAGAGAGACAGAGAGAGACAGAGAGAAGAAAGAGAGACAGAGAGACACACTGAGAGAGAAAGAGAGAGAGAGAGAGAGAGGCAGGCAGGCAGGCTGTGGCACTTAAAATCCACCCACAATCTTTATCTGGAGGAAAATGCCTGTGAAGGTGGAAGATTGGGGCAGGGTGGCGGGGGGACGGGACGGAAACATTTATATATTTGAAAAACCAGCGCAGGCAGCCGTCTCAGGATAATGACGGTTAAACAGGATAGGGCACGAAAGGTGGAACGGGAGGTGCGCCAGGAAGGGAGCAGAGGTGGAGAGCTCTGCTGCAGATTCACGCGGAGTGAATCAAAATGTTTGGCCTCATTTGCTGGCGGAGTGAATGCGGGTCTCGTCTCTTTTCGGTGGGAGAAAAAGAGGCCGTTTGTCACACCCACCCACTGGGCACAACTGCCTTGTCGCTTCCTTTCTGCCCACCTCTTGCTCAAGCGCTATGTCCGTCCGCGTGGCGGAGAGGAGGAACACACACACACACACACACGTGAAATGGACACCAAAATCCCTGCAATTACACGGGGTGTAAATGGACCGCCGGCGTCTGAAAGCGCCAAAGGGCGAGAGAAGATCTGCTCGCGGTTTAAAAACCAGATTCTGGGTTTCTAGTCCTCTTGACTGTTGCATGGGGGAAGATAACAGGCAATCCTGTGCTACCGACAGCGGCTGAATGATGCAGTCGGGACTAGAGGTTAAGAAATTGGGGGGGAAACAACCCGACTGGGGAGAAGCAGTAGAAACTTTCTCTGAATTTGGTTAATAAGATTTAGAGCCTATTTTCAGGCCCTAAGTGGAACTAGAACTAACCGTCTCCTGGTGATTGGGCCAAAGTCACCCAGTCACCCAGCTGGCTTTCATGCCTAAGGTGGGACTAGAACTCACCGTCTCCTGGTGATTGGGCCAGTCACCCAGACTGCTTTGCTGCCTATAGAGGAACTAGAACTCCCATCTCTGGTTAACTTCCAGCTGGGTGGACCAACTCCCATCCTTTCAGCAATGGCTATGCAGCTTGGGGAATTCTGGGAATTGCAATCCACCCATTTGGAAGATGCTGGGGCTCAGTGACTAAGATACCGAGCTTGTCGATCAGAAAGGTCGGCAGTTCAGCGGTTCAAATCCCTAGCGCCCTGTAATGGAGTGAGCTCCTGTGACTTGTCCCAGCTTCTGCCAACCTAGCGGTTCGAAAGCAGGTAAAAAATGCAAGTAGAAAAACAGGGACCCCCTTTGGTGGGAAGGGAACAACGTTCCATGCGCCTTCGGTGTTGAGTCATGCCGGCCACATGACCACGGAGACGTCTTCGGACAGCGCTGGCTCTTCGGCTTTGAAACGGAGATGAGCACCGCCCCCTAGGGACGGGAATGACTAGCACATATACACGGGGGGAACCTTTACCTTATTGTTTCATACCAACTAGCCGCAGCTTTTGAGAATAGGTTGTCTTCTAGAAAGAAAGAAAAAATCCGGCCAAGCTTTCATCCCAGTTCCACATTACTTGAAATTAACGGTAGCTGTTGGAATCTTATTTCCATAAATCAGCAAAAAATGCACAGACGAATTGGCTGGTTCAGTCCATCAGGTTAACAGTGCCAAAGCAAAAACTCCTTCCAACGGTTTAATCAATGAAATTTAAAAAACCAAAACACAATACATAGATATGAATCCCTGCCAATCTTAAGGGATAAGAGAGCCAGGTGGCACAATGGTTAGAGTTACAGTACTGCAGGCTACTTCTGCTGACTGCCGGCTGCATGCAGTTTGGCAGTTTGAATCTCACCAGGCTCCAGGTTGACTCAGCTTTCCGTCCTTCCGAGGTCGATAAAATGAGGACCCAGATTGTTGGGGGCAAGAGGCTGACTCTGTAACCTACTTAGAGAGGGCTGTACAAGCCCTGTGAAGTGGTATATAAGTCTTATTCCTTGGGAAGGGAAGGAGGAAGAGGAAGGAAGGAAGGAAGGAAGGAAGGAAGGAAGGAAGGAAGGAAGGAAGGAAGGAAGGAAGGAAAGAAATGGAAATGAGACGGAAGGAAGGAAGCTGTAGCGGCACAGTGGTTAGAATACAATATTGCAGGCTAATTCTGCCCACAGCCAGCAGTTCGACCGCTTAGAGGGCTGTAAAAGCACTGTGAAGTGATATATAAGTCTAAGTGCTAAGTGGGGAGGGAGGGAGGGGTGGGGGGCATACTAGCACAATGGTTAGAATCCAGTATTGCAGAGTGACTATGCCCATTGCCAGCAGTTCAAATCTCACCAGACTCCAGGTTGACTCGGCCTTCCGTCCTTCCGAGGTGGGTAAAATGAGGGACCCAGATTGTTGGGGGGGGGGGGGCAAGAGGCTGGCTCTGTAAACCGCTTAGAGAGGGCTGTAAAAGCACTATGAAGCGGTATATAAGTCTAAGTGTTATGGCTATTGCTATAAAAGGCCAGGAGCTGATTGCACAAACCTGCAAATTCGACCTCTCTGGTCAATGCTGGCTTGTTGCTTTCTTTCCAAAGGGGGGGGGGGGGGAAGGCAGGGAAATGTGAGTTGGGACGGAGTTGCCAAGATCCGATGCCAGGAAGCTGCCCCCTGGAAATAAGAGAATGCCCTCTGCGGGTGCGGCCACTTTCTCTTCCTTTTGGCTTGGCTACCCTGCCGTGCCCGGCAGTAAATTCATAGAGGGCGCTTTGAAGTCCCAGAATATATAGCAGCTGGCTAAGTGCCAACCAGAGAAGGATTCTGCGGCGCCGAAGGGGAGCAGTTGGCACAAGAGGGCAAGGATGGGGAGAGGCACAACAGCCCCCTGGGGGCCCGGCGGCTCAGGGATTGCTACGGCAGGCAGAAAAAACACACCCTGGGAAGCTGTTTTTCCAACATCTCTGCAAATTAAGAAGTTATTTCAATAATTGCCCAATTAAGCCTAATTTATACTTGGGAAACACATTAATAGTTCAAGCCTCTTGTTCTGCCCCCCCCCTCCCTTTTCTACCCATTCTTGCATCAAGTGGTACATGTGGGCACAAACAAACCATGACAACGAGGCTTTTGATGGGGAGGAAACATTTGAGGGGGGGAGGAAGAGAAAGGAAGGAAAGAAGGAAGGAAGGAAGGAAGGAAGGAAGGAAGGAAGGAAGGAAGGAAGGAAGGAAGGAAGGAAGGAAGGGATGAGGCAGGCCCAGGATCTGATTTCCTTACATCCAAAATATAGAATATAGAATCCTAGGGCCGGAAGGGACCCCCGAGGTCTTCTAGTCCAACCCTCTGTTCAAGCAGGAGACCTTATTCCATGCTGGTCAAATGATTGTCTGGTCTATTTTCGAAAACCTCCAGTGATGGAGAACCCACAACTGCAGGAGGGAAGCCCTTCCACCAACTGTTCTTGCTGTCAGGAGATTTTTCCTTACGGATAGTCCTCGACTTACGACCACAATGGAGCCCAAACTTTTCTCAGCCAAAAGGGGGGGGGGAGTAGGAGAATAGGGTAGGACCTGTGCTCTCTCTTCCCTCCCCTCCCTCCCTCCCTCTCTCCCCCACCCCTCTCTCCCTGTCCCTTTCTCCCACCCTCTCTCTCTCCCCCCACCATCTGTCTCCCTCTCCCACCCGCCCTCTCCCCCTACCATCTCCCTCCCCCTCTCCCCCTCTCTCCAGTGCAGAATCTAATTTCAACAAGTGCTTCCTCCCCCCCTCAAGGACCGCAGCGCACACCAAGAAAGCAGCCCGGCCATTTATTATTCATTCAAGCTGACAGGCCAGTTCAAGGGATCCAAAGCGAGCAGGAAGCCAAAGAGACAATGAAGGAGATCTTCCATGATTCACTGCATTAAGCCCTCCGCGGAGGTGTGGAGCCCAGCCAGAAGACATGCTTAGGCAAGCAGAGAGGGCTTGGCAGCTCATGTACCAACAAAGGGGCTCCTCCGCCAGGCAGAAGAGCCTTTTCAAGGTCAGCGGGAGGAGGGGGAGGAATAAGAAAGAGGAGGAAGGAGAAGGAGGAAGAGGAGGTAAAATAGAAGAAAGAGGAGGGAAACAAATGAGAGAGGAGGAGGAAGAGGCAAAAGAGAAGAGAAGAAAGAAGAAGAATGGGAAAGAGGAGGAGAGGAGAAAGGAGGAGGAGGAGGCAAAATAGAAGAAAGAAGAGAAAAAAGAGAAGGAATGAGAAACAAGGAAAGGAAAGGATGGAGCAGGGAAGAAAAGAAACGAAGGAGAGGCAGAGAAATGAAGAAGAGGAGAAGAAGGAAAAATAAAAGGAGAAAGAGAAGGAATAGGAAACAGGAAAAGGAGGGGGGGCGAAGAAGGGGGAAGATGGGACCCACTTTGGGGGGGGTGTATCTCTCTCTCTCTCTCTCTCTCTCTCTCTCTCTCTCTCTGTCTCTGTCTCTGTCTCTCTCTCTCTCTCTGTCTCTCTCTCTCCCTCCCTCCCTTCCTCCCTCCCTCCCTCTCTTTCTCCAAAAAAAGGAACCAAAACAACTGAATCTCAATGGAGATTCTCAGACAGCTTCTCAACTGAAAAAACTTGCTGGATAAGAAGCACAAGGAAAAAAAAAGGAAAGGACCCCCCACCCCCCCCCAAGAAAGTCCAGTTGTGTTTTGGAAAACAGCCCCTCTGGGACCAAGCAACCACCGATAAGAGCAAAAGCTGCTAAGGAAACTGGTCCTTGTGTTTCCCCCTCCCCCAGACCCATTAAAGACGCTCACCCACCCCTCTCTCCGAAAGGCGTGCAAAACATCTATCACTCTGCTTTCCATCGATCTGTTTTTAAACGGTAGTGATTTTACTTTCCTGTTTTATCGACAGCTGGTCAAATATTTTTGGTTGAATTGTTGGGGAAGAGAGAGGAAGGCAGGCGTCACACACACACACATCCCACCACGAAATCCCAAATGCTGTGAGAAAACTGATTGCTCTCTAAATGCATCAACAGAGGGAGAGAATCAAGATCACATGAAGGGTTAATACCACTTTATAAGGCCTTGGAAAGGTCATACTTGGAATATTTGCATTCAGTTTTGGTCGCCACGATGTAGAAAAGATGTTGAGATTCTGGAAAGAGTGCAGAGAAGAGCAACCAAGAGGATTAGGGGATGGGAGACTAAAATATATGAAGAACGGTTGCAGGAACTGGGTAGGTCTAGTTGAATGAAAAGAAGGACTAGGGGTGACATGATAGCAGTCTTCCAATAAAGAAGAGGGAGTCAAACTATTCTCCAAAGCACCTGAACAAGAAGCAATGGGTGGAAATTAATCAAGGAGAGAAGCAACCTAGAACTAAGGAGAAATTTCCTGACAGAACAATTAATCAGTGGAACAGAAGTTGCCTCCAGAAGTTGTGAATGCCCCAACACTGGAATGTCTTTAAGAAGATGTTTTGGATAGCCATTTGTCTGAATTTGGCTGACAGTGAAAACAAAACTACGGTGTAAAATGGACTGTGTAAATGAGAGGATGTAAAAGAAAAGATCCAGACAACGCCTTGTTCCTATAATATGTATAATTTGTATTAAAACATTACAAAAAAAACTTGGGAAAAAATACCTGGACACCCAGCCTTAGAGCAGCTTGTCCCCAGAGGTGTGAGTCCTACCTGTGAGCCAGAATTTGAGACTGCCCCCTCCACCCCCCAGGATTAAAAAACCCCGTGTTACTTGAGTGCCTCGCTCAGAAGAGGCTGATGGAGAAGAGGCATTGATGGCGATTAATGAGCTGGAGGGACCAACTTTAAGTAGGAAGTGAGGGGGGAATGAAGAGCAGAATTAAATATTTAAGCTTGACTAAAGGACAATTAAAGGGAGTGGATAGGGGTGCGGTAGGGGAAGAAGGAAGATAAATATTTCAAGGGTGTGATGGCTGCTCTGGGCACATGTGTGTGTGTGTGGGGGAGACTACTGGGGGAACTGTTTACAACAAGTGGAGGAGGGGAGGAACATTTGAGAAGGGATCAGGAAAAATTCCTCTGATACGTATCAATTGGGGGGGGGGAAGTGCAGAGAAGAGCAACTAGGATGATTAGGGGACTGGAGGCTAAAACTTAGGAAGAACGGCTGCAGGATTTGGGTAGGAAGGAAGGAAGGAAGACGGAAGAAAGGAAGGAAGGAAGGAAGGAAGGAAGGAAGGAAGACGGAAGAAAGAAAGAAAGGAAGGAAGGAAGGAAGGAAGGAAGAAAGAAAGGAAGGAAGGAAGGAAGGAAGGAAGATGGAAGGAAGGAAGATGGAAGAAAGAAGGAAGACGGACGGACGGAAGGAAGGAAGGAAGGAAGGAAGGAAGGAAGGAAGGAAGATGGAAGGAAGGAAGGAAGGAAGGAAGGAAGGAAGAAGGAAGGAAGCGAGTTACTGGATTTGTTCCTCAAAATCCTCTCTTCATTCTCCCACCCGCCCACCCTTGGGAAGACCAGAGTCTCCGGCGCAATATAAATGCTGCTGCTTGATATATTTTTTTCCAAATAAAGAAATAACCAGAAGGGGGGAGGGGAAGGAGGAGAAATGCACCACGAGAGCCCAGAGGGGTAAAACATTTCTTTTAACGTTGCCCTGTTTTCCCCAGCTCCTTCTGCAATGAGTAGAAAGCTGCTTCCCCCCACATAAGCGTGGGCACCCAGTGGTAGTAGCTCCATGGTTGAAATGCTTTGCTTTTGCAGCGTGGGGAGGGAAGCAGGAAGGGGGGGGGAGAAGAACCCAAGGTGATAACAACTTTTCCTGCAGAATGGATGGGAGGGGGGAGGGAGGGCAGGATTTGTACAGGCAGGAGGGATGGGAGGGAATGTTTGAAGGAACAGCCACAGCTCCACCTAGGGGAAACTTAAGACAGCCTGCCTCTTATGAGGAGGAGGAGGAGGAGGAGGAGGAGGAAGATTCGGGGATGAAGCTACAGGTGTGGTATGGGACAGGACCTCACCTGCCCGGAGGTGCCGCAGGTAGGGATTTGCGAAGGCTTCCTTCCTTCAAGGAAAACACCTTTCGAATCAGGAGAAAAGGTCAATATCGAAGGGAAGGAAGCAACTTAAAACCCCTCTTGGTATCTAGAGGCGTGCTGGAAAAACCCTGACTTGCTTCATACATGATGGTTTATTTAGAACATGGTTTGGCAAAGCAGCCAGAGTGAGAACTGGGTAACCTTAAGGAAGAGTTGATGATTAGTGCTAATAAGCAGCCATTTGATATAGGATTATCCTATGCACCTCTGCATCATAGTCCATTATTATTACTCATACTTTGTGGAAATAAAACTTTCCCCTCACACATATGTAGTAGTCATTCCCGTCTCTTGGGGGCGGTGCTCATCTCCGTTTCAAAGTCGAAGAGCCAGCGCTGTCCGAAGACGTCTCCGTGGTCATGTGGCCGGCATGACTCAACACCGAAGGCGCACTGAACGCTGTGACCTTCCCACCAAAGGTGCTTCCTATTTTCCTACTTGCATTTTTTACGTCCTTTCGAACTGCTAGGTTGGCAGAAGCTGGGACAAGTCACGGGAGCTCACTCCGTTACACGGCGCTAGGGATTCGAACCGCCGACCTTTCTGATCGACAAGCTCAGCGTCTTAGCCCCTGAGCCACCTTAAGATGTGTAAAAAAAAACCTCAACTCCCAGAATCCCCCGTGGGGCTGAGAAACACAGGTATAAATCAAACCGACAATCAAAGAGCCCAAAATGACCTCTATGCCCTGATGTCCAGGTAAGGCTGAGGAAGACCCCCGCAGGAATCCCCAAAGGCCACATTCAGGTAGCATCGAGGACAGCTCTGGGGGGGACGGACGGACCCCAAGGCGAAAGACGGGTTCCTCTCAGGCCTGGCTTTCTGCTGGATAGAGTCGTGAGGGTTTAGTGGGCGCTGACAGTCTCCTCTCCTAATCCCCCTTTTTACACAACCGCCAGACAAAAGGCGCCCCCAGGAAGGCTCGCCCTCCCGTAGAGGCTTTCATGAGCTCCGGCCCCTCGCCCTCACCCTCCTGGCTGAGAAAGTGGGGGAGCGGCGTTCTGCCCTCTTCTGCTTTGTGCTTTTGGAAGCGGCGTCAGGAAAAAAGGCTTTGGAGGGGCTGCTTTAAGAAGCACGAGGATAAGCCGCCGTGAACGTTATTTCTGGCAGGGAGGCCGCCTAGAATATCTCCCGTATTGTTCCAGCTGTCATCTGTCACCCCGTTAAAAGCACTTAGCCGAGTACAATTTTAGTTTATTTTATTTTTGCTCCAAAGAGCTACTGTGAGAGAGAGAGAGAGAGAGAGAGAGAGAGCGCAAAAAAGTACCATATTTTTCAGACTATAAGACGCACTTTTTTCCCTTCAAAAAAGAGGCTGAAAATCTGGGTGTGTCTTATACACTGAATACAGCATTTTTTGCCTCCCCAAACCCCGCTCCCTTTGCAAAAATGGCCCTGCGTAGCCTTTAGGAGGCTTTCAGACTGCTCCTGGGGACTGGGGAAAGGCAGAAATGAGTGAAAAATGGGGCATTTTTTGCTCAATTTTGCCCCCCCCCCCCCAGCCCGCAGGAGCACTCTACAAGCCTCTTAAAGGCTATTCATGCCCTTTTTTTGGAAAAAAAAACAGGCCCACTTTTGGGAGATTTGCAGAGTGCTAAAACTTTTTTTTTTTTTAATTTGCCTCTTCAAAACCTTGGTGCATCTTATACTCCGAAAAATACAGTGGCTGCTTAGAGACAAGCCTGGTCTATTGAATTCTACTCTCCTGTGTAGTGATGACAAGCAGAATAAGCTTGGGAAATCCAGGGGGATGGATGAGGGATTTGGAGCTGTCGCAATCAGGCCAGCCGCGCCTCGAAAAGTTATTCTAAGGCTGAAACAGAGATCCTGGCGAAGGACATGGGGCTGTCAGGGAGTCTGGGATTTACAACCACAACTGGATGTCCGTTGCTAAGCAGAGCGGACGTGAAGGGAGCCCCGCCTAATTTTATAAACTTGTTTTTGCCGTGAATCGCACGGTTGTTTAAGTGAACCCAGCTTTTCCCCACTGCCTTTGCTTGTTGGAAGCCGGCAGTCACCTGCAGCTGTTGTAAATACAGATAGTCCTCAAATAACGAAGACAATTGAGCCCCAAATGTCTGTTGTTAAGTGAGACATGGGTTCAGTGAGCTTTGTCCCATTTTACAACCTTACTTGCCTCTGTTGTTAAGTGAATCACTGGCAGCTGTTAAAACTAGTCACGGTGAACCTGGCTTCCCTGTTGACTTTGTTTGTCAGAAGGTCGCAAAAGGGGATCGCATGACTCTGGTCCACAGTTAAAGCAAGGGTGTCAAACTCATTGAGGGCCACATCAGGGCTGTGGTTGACCTCAGGGGCCAGGTAGGCGTGGCCAGCTCGATGCCACTCACTGGGTGTGGCTGACTGGGTGGGCGTGGCCAGCTTGATGCCACTCCCTAAACTGCTGGCATGTTTCCTCTTTGCATTGGGTAGACCTATTGTGGCCCTCCAGTTGTGGAGCTGGCAGCAGAGTTGGAGAGTGAGGAGGTTGGGGAGGAACATGGCCCAGTCCTAGAGTCTGGGGGAGGCTCGGACGAGGGCTCTGCGTCAGAGGCAGAAACGGGGCCCAGGCCGTCTGGCAGTGATCGGGTGCCCATGGAGCTAGACAGCAGTGAGGCAGAGGAACAGCTGGAGCCTGTTCCCAATGTGCGCATGCGCAGAGCTGCCAGAAGACAAGAACAACTTAGAAATCAGGGTAGACTTGGGAGTAAAGTCACAGGTGGAAGGTGAGTGGCCCCTCCCATAGGAAATAAAAGAGGAGCAAAAGGGAAGTGGGCTTTTGCAGGAAACAATTCGTTCATTTCAGGAGTGTGAAGATCTGTCCGTTAATCTCCGAGACTCTGTGCCCAGTCTTTCCTTGCACAGCTCCTCATTTGGAAAATATTGACATGGCAGCTTTCCAAGCTAGATAAAGTCTGTGGTCATAAATATTCCTTTGAAAGACTGTTTGTCAGGCCTTTGCTGAAGGGGAATGAGAGGAATTCACATTCGTTTAATAAAAGGGGTTTTGTCAGGACCAGGACTCTGCCTCCTGCTTTTTGGGGAAGCCTCGCTCAGAAAACTGGGTCAAAGTGATGTGGGTGGCCCCTTACATTTTCCAGATGTGGCCTTGAGTTTGACACCCCTGAGTTAAGGCAGCGAAGAAGGAACCGTTCAGCAAGAAGCCGAATCGTCACGCTTGCCCTTCAAAAACACGCTCTCCGGATTAATGGCACAACAGACACGTGCAAAGAGTAGAACCGGATGCGGTTTCTCACACTCACCTCTGTATCAAGGCCTGCTGCAGTTTCTTGCAAAGGGTGAGCGACTCCCCCATGAACATGTGGCACATGATGACCTCGGGGCAGTCAGCCATGAACTGCGTCACGGCGTCGGACTGGAGGGTCCCACTCCGGGAGATGATGCAGAGGCGCTGCAGGGACGAACAGCAGCTCAGCGCGCGGAAGAACTGGGCATTGGCGTGGAAGTAAGGCTGTTCCAGTCTGCGAGGGAGAGGAAGAGGAAGAAGGTTGGAGAGAGAGCTGGAGCAGATCTTCAAAGAAATGTGAGGAGGGGCAACAGGGGTGGGATTGAAAAATGTTAGTAAGGGATTCTCTGCCCGGTGGCTGGATGGCCGTGTCCGTGGGGGCGTGGCCTAGTTGGCTTCCTGCACAATGGAGGGGGGGAGTGCATTTTCGCCCTGCCCAGGATCCAGAAGCTTTTTGTGCCCAGAATCCTGGAATTCTGGCTGGGGAATGCTGGGAGTTGACGTCCGCTCATCTTCAAGCTGCCAAGGTTGAGAAACACTGGACCACTAGGTGATCTGTCTGGTCCCTTCCAACTCTATGATTCATGGCTGGCTGGGGAATTCTGGGACTTGAAGTCCACCCGTCTTCCAACTGGCCAGGCTGAGAAACCATGGTTCTTAAGGCAATGTTCAATTCAGAAAAATTGAGACCACCTTACTAAATCTTTAAAGAGCAAAACAGACACAGAAAAAAGAGGGGGCAACATTCTCACGAAACTGCTTGAAATTTGGGGAGCTGTTATCTAACACTGCGGGGGGGGGGGAGAGAAAGAGGGGGAAATCAATTTGGGGCAACTTTGCAGCCATTGTCTTCAACACTGAAGCAGGACTGGAAAAAAATCCCATCTTGTGATTTGCCGCTCGATCCGCCAGATGGCGATGTTGCTCTATCACCTTCTGAAGTTTCCTGATTAAAATTTACCTTTTCTAAGGCTTCCTCTAAATCCAAATAAACATTTAAAGGTAAAGGTTCCCCTCGCGCATATGTGCTAGTCGTGCCTGACTCGAGGGGGCGGTGCTCATCTCCATTTCAAAGCCGAAGAGCCAACGCTGTCCGAAGACGTCTCCGTGGTCATATGGCCGGCGTAACTCAACACCGAAGGCGCATGGAACGCTGTTCCCTTCCCACCAAAGGTGGTTCCTATTTTTCTACTTGCATTTTTATGTGCTTTCGAACTGCTAGGTTGGCAGAAGCTGGGATAAGTCACGGGAGCTCACTCCATTACACGGAGCTAGGGATTCGAACCGCCCAACTGCCAACCTTCCTGATCGACAAGCTCAGCGTCTTAGCTCGACTTCCTTGATTTTTTTTCCTTTCTTTCTTGAGCACGTTTCGTTTCTTTTCCGAAGCACCGAAGAAGCTTCTTGGATGAGAAGTGAAACGTTTTCAAGAAGAAGAAAGAAACCCACGAAAGTTCAATTATCTTTGGAAAAGCATCTCTAGAAGTAGAAAACAGAAGAGAGCTCAAAGGGACCTTGGAGGTCTTCTAGTCCAGCCCCCTGCTCAAACAGGAGGCCCTTTAACAGTGACGGCGAATCTTTCGGCACCGAATGTGTGTGTGTGTGTGTGCACATGTGCGTGTGTTTTCGTGA
This sequence comes from Natrix helvetica, assembly GCF_964273705.1. NCBI lineage: Eukaryota > Metazoa > Chordata > Lepidosauria > Squamata > Natricidae > Natrix > Natrix helvetica. The sequence goes on from NC_138557.1 coordinate 3,658,767, forward strand.
AAATGGGCCCGTTTAAAAAAATGGCCATGCATAGCTTTTAGGAGGCTTGTAGAGTGCTCCTGGGGGCTAGGAAAAATTGAGCAAAAAACGGGCAATTTTTTGCTCATTTCTGCCCTCCCCAGCCCCCAGGAGCTCTCTGAAAGCCTCCTAAAGGCTATGCATGGCCATTTTGGTGAAGGGGGCAGGGTTTCGGGAGGCAAAAAGTGCTGTATTCAATGTATAAGACGCACCCAGATTTTCAGCCTCTTTTTTGAGGGAAAAAGGTGCGTCTTATACTCCAAAAAATACGTTGGTTTCCACCCACTGTGTCTTGTCCTGTCTTCAGGTGCTTTGGAGAATAAGTTGACACACACACACACACCGCTCTTTGTGGCAGCCTCTCAAATACTGGAATAATGCCATCATGTCATCGCCAAGCCCTCCTTTCCTCTAGACCAGGGGTCGGCAACCTTAAGCAGCCAAAGAGCCACGAAAGTCCACTTCCCCCATCATAGGGTCTCCTGCTAGCACAGCGTCCTTTTCCCTCTATCTGTCCTAACCTATCGATTGTGGGGCCGACCGGAAAACCCTCCCCTTGCCAAAGAGTCTCCTCCTGGCGCGCCGTGCTTTTCCCTCCCCAACCGGAAGCTCCTCTCAAAACTGTGGTGCCGACCGGCAACAGGGAGCTGCCGCAGAGGGACGAAACAGCCACGTGCAGCTCCAGAGCCGCAGTTGCTGACCCCTGCTCTAGACTGGCCAAACCCAAATCTCACGTTTTAGCCTCCTTTGGGGGGAGAATGACACAGAAGCCTCCCTGGGTCATGAGAGGAAAAGCAAGGGGGGGGGAAAAAAGCTGCTGGGCTCACCTGAGGTCTTGCAACCTCCTGCAGTGCTTCAGCATGTCCACCAGAGCCGACACGTACATCACTTTGCCCATCGGGCCCAGGTTGGCCAAGGAGAGCGTCCGCAGGCGCTGGCACTGCACCCCAACGTTCACCAGCCCGTAGCCCGTGAGGATATTGGGCAGCTGAGCCAAGGTGAGGCTTTGCAGGAATGGCAGCTGGCCAATGGCGGCCACTTCAGCGTCCCCGATACGCTGCGCCCGGCTGCAAGGGGGCAGGGAGTTCCGAATGGCCGGCTCGTTCCGCGGCATGGCCGAGGAGAAACTGGAGCCGATCAGCTCCAACTTTTCCAGGAACGGGAGGCTTTCCAGAAGAGTCCAAAAGACGGAGGACGGCGGTCTGAGATTGCTCTGCTCCAAGCAGTTCCTGGGATACGTCTGCACCCCGATCCGGACTTTTTTCCCAAACCCTTGAGAGTGAGCCACCGGCTGCACCGAAGGCTTGTCGGCCGTCAGCAGGGCGGCGGCTGCGTCAGCCACGGCGCAAACCGGCAGCGCCAGAGAGAGGAGGCCTTTCAGACGAGACAGCACCTGGCACAGGTGCTTCCCCAGGCCTTCAGGGCTGTGGTGGTGGGCGGCGGAGAGGTTGAGGTGCTTCAAGTTGCAGCAGGTGTCCACCAGGGCTTCGGCGATACCGCTGTCGATGTCGTCCTCCGCTTTCCGCAACAAGGAATCGGGCGACAGGCAGTGGACGCAGCCGCTCAGGTTCAAGCCCACCAAACTGCCCACGTCTCTGCCACTGTTCAGCACCCGCTGGACCAGCTGCCCGCCGGACAAGCTGCAGCGGCTGAAGCTGAAGTAGAAAGGGTTGCTGAACTTCAAGTGCTGCAGGAGGCTGGAGCCGTTCATCCAGGAGCGAGGCAGCTGGAGAGCGTCTAACGTCACGTTCCGGGCCATGGAATCCAAGAGGTTTTTAACGGCGCAGCTCTGGGCAAACCCACCCGGGGCGGAGATGAGGAAGGCGTGAAGTTTTTCCGGGGTCCGGTCGCTCAGAACCGCTAAGTACAGCCTCACCACTTCCTGGTTGACCGGGCCAGGCGCCAACCGGGCGTAAAAGACCCGTAGGTTCTGGTAATGGGGCACGTTGCTCTCCCCGACCATGAGCTGGCCGGAGATGATCAGGCCCTCCCGGGATCGGTCGAGGATCTCAAAGTACAAGAGCAGCTTCTCCAGGCTGGTGCAGCAGGGGACCACCCCGTAGGAGGGCGTGTAGAGGGTCTGCTTCAACTCCAGCACCCGGCTCAGGGTGGCTTTGCACTCGCTGCTCAGGTGGGAGGCGTCGAAGCCGGGGTTCACGTCGATGGCCAGCGAGCGGAGGTGCTGCAGGGCAGAGAGCATCTTCGAGAGGCGAAGGGAGGTGAGGTGGCAGCCGGAGAGGTTCAGCTTCACCAAATTCTTGCAGCGGGTCACCTGATCGACGGTCGAGCCCGGCAACCAGTAACAGCCGGTCATGTCCAGCTCCTGGATCTCTTTCCCAATCTCCTTCATCAGCCGCTTGACCTTGTCTTTGTCCACCTGCGTAGAAACAGTTCGGGAAACTGGTTATGGCAGGCCTAGATTTATTGATCAAGCTTAGGACAACTCACACATGGTCTTTCCAGGGGCTGAAGACTGAAACGCCGAATTATAGGATCGCGGGCAAGTTCTGGAGAAGCTACAAGGAAGGGAATGCGAAAGTAATCGCCATTGACTCTGGTGGAAACACCCCAATCTTCCCACCCAAAGGCCATCTGGAATGCTAGGAGGCCTCTGGAAATCTCTTCAAAGCAAAGATGGTGTGTTTATTCTATGTACCGTACTTTTCGGGCTATAAGACGCACTGGAGTATAAGACATACCAAGATTTTAAAGAGGTAAACAAGGAAAAGGGGTTTTGCCCTCACCAGCCCCCAGGAACACTCTGCAGGCCTCCCAAACCCTCTGTGTGTCCCGTTTTTTGCAAAACCAGCGTGCGCAGAGGGTTTGGGAGGCCTGCAGAGTGCTCCTAGGAGCTGGGGAGGGCCAAAACGGCACTCCTGAGGGGTTTGGGAGGCAAAAAACAGACTTGTTTGGGAGGCAAAAAACCGACGCCCCATTCATCCAGGGTCATCCTAATTTCTGGGTCAGCTTTGGTAGCCCCTGCTCACCTGGTAATCTTTATGCAGCATCACAGTGTGAGTCAGGCTTTTGTCAAGACTGAGGGCAGACAGTTTCCGACAGACGCTTCGGACATTCAAGACAAGATCCAACACGGGAGTATATCGCAAGATGTGCAAGAGGATTTCATCAGAAAACTCCATTAAATTCATGCCAAGATTCTCCTCCAGGTTCTCTTCGCTGGTTGCGTCCTGCAGAAGAAAAACAAGGACTGAGAAGAAACAAAAATCTGGAGAAAGGAATCAGTTAGATTCCTCCAGGGACCCAATTAACTGTTGTGGCACACCAGTGGCCAGCAGAGCTGGCAGCAGAATCAGACAGTGAGGAGGTTGGGGAGGAAGATGGGCCAGTCCTGAAGTCTGGGGAAGGCTCTGAGGAGGGCTCTGGGTCGGAGGCAGAGGGAGGGCCAGGGCCGTATGCCAGTTATCAGCTGCCTTCAGAGTCAGACACCACTGAGACAGACAAACAGCTGGAACCTATTCCCAGTGTGCGCATTTGCAGAGTTGCCAGGCGAAGGGGACAGCTAAAGAACAAGGGTCGATTTAGGAGTAAGGCCACAGGTGGAGGATGAATTCTATTCTAATGTATGGGTGTAGGCATATACATATGTATGTTTATAGCATGTCTATATGTGTATTACGTGTACACTTTTGAGATTAGGTAACAGAATTTCATTTTGAATGTGTGCCAGCTATTGCTGTGGCTATTTTTCAGTGGTGGTGTAACTTTGATCAGTCACTAAATGAACTGTTGTAAGGTACTGTTGTACATAAGGGGGTTGGAGTAGAAGACCTCCGAGGTCCCTTCCAGATTCTCTTCTATTCCCTGTTCAATTCCTTATTCTCTTCTATTCCTATTGTATTCTGTATTTTGTTCTATTCTATTCTATTCTTCATTCCAATATCTATTCTATTCTAAACTCCTATTCTATTCCATCTTATCCATCTTCACCTTGTTCCTCCTCCTCCTCTTCTTCTTCTTCATCATCTCTTATATGTTTCCCTGCTGCTCCATTCTCCAGTCTTCCCTGCGTCTCCTCTCTTTCATTGGCCCATCTTAAGAACCCTTCCTTGGACGAGGAAGGCAAGATCTATTGGCTGTGGATAATGGAAGGGAGAGTCCCCTAAGGCCTATCTTGGAAGCCCTGCCCTTTCAAATGCAGGAGCCAAACAGCTGGTGGGAGGTTATAAGGGGGAGGGGGAAGGGGGGGTCCAGCACATCTGGGAGGGGCCCAGACTGTCACTCAACCGTCACGTGACCTGAAAACCCCACAACCCACCGAAGCCCCCCCCCCCCCGCTCCCTCCCTTCATAGCCGTCCAAGGCCACAGGGCCCCCTACCAGAAATAAGACGTCGGGCCCAGCCAAAGTCGCGTCTGCGGCTGCCAAACGAAGCCTCCCCCCGCCCTCCGCGAGGCCCTTCCTGCCCTGACACGCGTCCTCCCGGGTTCGGACGTGCGAGTCAGGGGTTGCCATGGAGACGCCGAGGCTGGCGAAGAAGGCGAGGCCCTCGGTCCGAAGGAGAAGGCCGAGGCCTCTTCGGCGAGCCGGACTTACCTCACCGGAGGAGGACGCCATGGCCCGGGAAAAAGGGGCCCGGTCCGAACCGGCTGAGAAGCTCGCCCTCCGTCTTCTCGCCTCACACGGCTTTCCCTTCAGCCGGCAAAGAGAAGCGACGCGAGACTTCCGGCGCCCTCGCGACGTCACTTCCGCTCCGAGAGGCGTGCCTTGCGGCCGCCATCTTCAACGAGGCGCCGCGGCCGGCAGTGCCACGATGGGCGTGGCCTCACGTGTAGCCGGAATGATCCAATTATGCAGGCGGTGGGGGGGGGAGAGAAAACTGGCCGGGTTTTTCCAACTTGGAGGGGACCCCGCCCGCAAACTCGTGCATTTGAATTGTGGGGGGCAGTTGCACTTGTGGGTCAGAAGTGGGGTGAGGGCTGCAAATCCTGACCTCAGGTTTGGGGTTCCCCCCCCCCCCAGCCTGTGCAATTGCCATTTTAAAGCCTTTTGTGTTGCTCCCACATCTGCCTATGGAGATTGTCAAGTCATCCATAGAAAGCGTAGAATTAAACAGAGTGGGAAGGGACATTGGAGGTCATCTAGTCCAACCCCCTGCCCAAGCAGGGGATTCTACACCATTTCCGACAGAGGGCAGTCCAATCTCTTCTTGAAAGCTTCCCCTGATGAAGCTCTCACGGCTTCTGTATAATAGAATAACAGAGCTCAAAGGGGCCTTGGAGGTCATCTAGTCCAACCCCCTGCCCAAGCAGGAGACCCTACACCATTTCCAATAGATGGCAGTCCGGTCTCTTCTTGAAAGCTTCTAGTGATGAAACTCCCAAACGTAGACAAATTCTGTTCCATCAATTGGTGGGTAGGTGGAAGGATGGATGGATGGATGTCTCATCCCCAAAATATTTCTATATTGTATCTTTTTGTGGACTGATTCGTGGATAATTCTTCAGAGGTTTCCTTACTATAAACCTTCTTTGAAAAACATTTTTTTTTCAATTAGGACATCAACGTAGGCGATATGGCTATGGGATTCCCGTAAAATCATACTTTTCGTCACAAATATAGCAGTGAAACCTAAATAAATATATTTTATTTGCAAACCAGCTCTTCCCATCAGATTAGCAACCTGAAACCTTGGGGCTCTGGGCTTCTCTACACCCATAATCCTAGTTTGATGGAATGACCCCCTTAGAGGCTGTAATTTGCCTAAATTTACAGAGAATAATTAAGATATTGCTTAAAAGAGATGAGCTGAAGCTGTAATAAACAGGAATTGCTGGTTTGGCTATTTTCTTGTTTTTAGAAGGGTGTTTTTTTTCCCCACTTGTTCTTCCTCCCCTATAATTTCCCAGCCTGCCATGGATGGATTTCAACTCCCAGGATTTTGGGAGGAGGAATTCTGGGGAGTTGAAGTCCACCCATCTCCAAGTTGCCAGGTTTTGAAATGATTTTGGAGCAACGTGGTGACTTGCCCTGTGAAGACAGTCAGCATCTCACAAGCCCAACACACCTCCCTCACAGGGCTGTTGTAAGACAAATGTAAGAGCATTAGGTGGGTTTGCCACCTTGAGTGACACTTACAAAAATAACTAGAGGGATAAAAACCAAGTCAATAATATTCCCTTCTCTGGCTGTCTTAAAAAGAAAGCAACGTCAACATGGCTGGCTGTAGGTAGTCCAGAATGAGGTTTTTGGCTCCATTGTAAGCGTGAAGAACTTCTCTAGGTCTCCCATCTATTTGGGATAAATATATCCTTTAAAAGCTGGGTTCTCCCACTGTGGCAACTTTTAAAGACTTACGGACTTTTTAAACTTCCAGAATTCCCTAACCTAATGTTGCGCCTGGGGGATTCTGGAATTGGAAGTCCACCGAAGTTGACAAGATTGGACACTCCTGCTAAAAGGAAGCTTGGGAATGCATAGAATTAAAGCTGGAAGAGACGTATGTCACCTAGTCCAAACCCCTCGTCCAAGCAGGAGACCATATACCATTTCTGACAGATGGCAGTCCAGTCTCTTCTTGAAAGCTTCCAGGGATGAAGCTCCCACAACTTCTGAAGCCAACTTCTGTTCCATGGGTTGATCGTTCTGTCAGAAAATGTGTACTTATTTCCAGGTTAAATCTCTCCTTGATCGGTTTCCATCATTTCTTGTCTGACCTTTGGGTGCCTTGGAAAATAGTTTGACCCCCTCCTCTGGGGCAGCCCCTCAAATATCTGCACTCTGCTATCATGTCTCCCCTGGTCCTTCTCCTCACTAGACTAGCCATGCCCAGTTTTTGCAACTGTTCTTCATATGTTTTAGCCTCCTAGAAAACTATCTTGACATAAGGAAACAGATTCTCAAAGGACCTGGGAAGAGTGTTAACTTGTGCGAACTTTCTAACTCTCCCAAGTTCCTGCCCAGAAATTCAACGATTCCTCCTGCCGACTTGATTAAAAACCACAGCAAATCCAGAGTCATGGTTGTGCATCTTTATTTGAAACTGGGGGGTTTTTTTCTTCTTTTTTCCGAGTCAGTGTATACAGTTTTGCCTGCCCCTCCCCTCTGCCCTGGTACCCCTTACACATACTGGCATCAAAAGGGTGCAAATGGGTGCTTTGCTCCTGGGAAGTGGGGAGGGAGACACAGAAGGGGGGGGGAGAAAGAGACTGTAAAAACCCTTCACGTGTTCCATTGGTAAGAAGAGAAAACAGCGCAGCCCGTTTATTTTTAATTTTTTTCAGATCTGACCCAAAATAATCTAAAAAGAAAAAAAAATGACGATCAAGTGTGGCTATTTTTTAAAAGTTTTGTTTTAAGGCGCAAGAGACAAGAGACACTTGAATCATGAGTCACAGACAAAAGCTAATACTTTCTATATAAAAAAAGAATGAACAAACGTGGAAATCTTTGTTTTGCTAGGCTGCTGCCTTCACAAGAGGCTGGTTTAAATCCCTTCTCAATGAGCTTTGCAATTATTTGGAATGACTATATTGTTTTCAAAAAAAGAAACAACACACACATACAATCGGAGGCCTCAGATGCACTGCAGAACTGGGGAGTAGGGCGGGGGGGGGGGGGGAGATGGGTGGGGAGGGGTCGGAGAGGGGGAGGAGTTCACTCCAAAACTTTTTTTTTGCATTTTTATTTTTAATAAAGGCTTCCACCGTCAAAACCTTTTTCTCACCGTTTCCAGTTTTGATATCCTGAGTCAAGCGCCAAATAAACAAATAAGCCATGCCAAATCTCGAAACTTTTTCGCTTATGCGCAAGTTATGGGGGGGCGGGGGGAATTATTATTATTTTTTGTTGTCAAAAAGAGAGGAGAAAAAAAATGCTATTGTGGTAACTGAGTCCTGCTTTTAGAAGCATTTGCGGTGGACAATGGAGGGTCCAGATTCATCGTATTCCTGCTTGCTGATCCACATTTGCTGGAAGGTAGACAAAGAAGCCAGAATGGATCCTCCGATCCAGACAGAGTATTTGCGCTCAGGTGGGGCAATGATCTGGAAGACAAACAAGAGGAAGCAGTTAGAGCTGAAGCGGAATCAAGTTACTGATCCTCAAGATCCAATCCATCACATTTGTTTCTTTTAGTGACTCCATAATTCCTTGAATTCACTAGTCTTATAGGAGTCTAAAGAAGATCATCTTTTAATGACCCCCATAATCCCTTGCTGGGTGGAGTCTGGGCAGGGGAATGGAGCCAAGTGTGTTTACTGGTCAGATGCCCTTCCTGTCACCAATGCGGAGTTTTGTTCAGGAGATATAGTCTCAGGGTGCCGAGAGAGAAAAGTAACTGCGTGTACCTAGAATTGAACTCACTAGTCTTATAGGAGTCATCTTCTTTTAATGACCCCCATAATCCCTTGCTGGGTGGAGTCTGGGCAAGGGAATGAAGCCAAGTGTGTTTACTGGCCAGATGCCCTTCCTGTCACCAATGCGGAGTTTTGTTCAGGAGATATAGTCTCAGGGTGCCCAGAAAAGAGACTAGTATCTACATCTACTCGGGATTGAACTGACAGCCTCCTGGTTGTGAGGCGAGAGCTCTACCTCTAGGCCAGTGTTTCTCAAACTTGGCGACTTTAAGTCCTGTGGACTTCAACTCCCAGAATCCCCCAGCCAGCATAGCTGGCTGGGGAATTCTGGGAGTTGAAGTCCACAGGACTTAAAGTCGCCAAGTTTGAGAAACACTGCTCTAGGCCATCGCACCACTCCATCCAATGCCTCACCAAGGGTGGGGCCAAACCTCTGTCATCTACCAACCAGCTTGGCCATCCAAGTGGGCACAAGGCAAAGCTTTCGCCAATAAGAGGGATAAGCAAAAGTTGCGTTTGCTAAACCAGCTTGTCAGTTGGGGCATCACAACGTCCCATGCTTGTAGAACAGGAGTCTTCAAACTTGGAAACTTTTTAAGACTTGTGGACTTCCAACTCCAGCTGGCTGGAGAATTCTGGGAGTTGAAGTCCACAAGTCTTAAAAGTTTCCAAGTTTGAAGACCTCTGTTGTAGGAGAACCACACCTGCCCCCCCCCCCAAGGGAGCCAAGTTGCTCAGGGCTCCAAAGCCTCACCTTGATTTTCATTGTGCTGGGTGCCAGCGCGGTGATTTCCTTCTGCATCCGGTCGGCGATGCCAGGGTACATGGTGGTGCCACCAGAGAGGACGGTGTTGGCATACAAATCCTTACGGATATCGACGTCACACTTCATGATGGAGTTGAAGGTGGTTTCATGGATGCCGCAGGATTCCATGCCTGCCAAGAGAAGGTGCCCACGATATGAAGACAGGTAAAGGTAAAGGCTCCCCTTGCACTTATGTGCCAGTCGTTCCTTACTCTAGGGGGTGGTGCTCATCTCCCTTTCAAAGCTGAAGAGCCAGCGCTGTCGGAAGACGTCTCTGAGGTCATGTGGCTGGCATGACTCAACGCCAAAGGCGCACGGAACGCTGTTCCCTTCCCACCAAAGGTGGTCCCTGTTTCTCTACTAGCATTTTTTACCTGCTTTCAAACTGCTAGGTTGGCAGAAGCTGGGACAAGTCACGGGAGCTCACTCCGTTACGCGGGCGCTAGGATTCGAACCGCCGACCTTTCTGATCGACAAGTTCAGCGTCCTAGCCACTGAGCCACCACACCCCTGAAGACAACTGGACGCCAAAAACTCAACCTCCTTTCCCTTCAAGATGCCCCTTCAACCAAAGTTCAGATTCTACTTGAAGACAATGATTCTTTCTGGACTTACCCAAGAAAGATGGCTGGAAGAGAGCTTCTGGGCACCTGAACCGCTCATTGCCGATGGTGATGACCTGCCCATCAGGCAGTTCGTAGCTCTTCTCCAGGGAGGAACTGGATGCGGCGGTGGCCATCTCCTGCTCAAAGTCCAGGGCAACGTAGCACAGCTTCTCCTTGATGTCGCGCACAATTTCTCGCTCAGCCGTGGTGGTGAAGCTGTAGCCTCTCTCGGTCAAGATCTTCATGAGGTAGTCGGTCAAGTCGCGGCCAGCCAGATCCAGACGGAGGATGGCGTGGGGCAAGGCGTAACCTTCGTAGATGGGCACAGTGTGGGTGACACCATCACCAGAGTCCATCACAATGCCGGTGGTACGGCCAGAGGCGTACAGGGAGAGCACAGCCTGGATGGCAACGTACATGGCTGGGGTGTTGAAGGTCTCAAACATGATCTAGAGATTGGAGAGAAAGAGAGAGAGCTGTGAAGATCCAGGCCAACAGAGGTCCCATCTACGGCATGCGCAAGACACACTCCGGGGTCAAAAAGTCAAAACACATGCTGGACACATACAAACCTTCATCCTCTCCCAGGTGTTAAGGCAAATCACCCTTCCTCCTCCTCCTCCCTATCTGCATGTTTCACGATTTTTGCAAATTTCACCAGGTGAGAGAACATGACAGAAATCACTCAGACCAAGTTAGTTTGGGATGGGATGGGGGGGGGGCGGGGGATGAGACCGAAACAGAGAGAGAGAGTGAGTGAGTGAGAAAGAAGCAGTGGTGAAGCTCACGAGCCGAGTTAAGACAAACAGGGAAAGAGAGAAAACTATCTTTGTTTTGAAACAAACGGCAGATAAAAACCTTTCCAGGTGCAGCAACAGATTCAGATCAGAAAAGAAAATCCTGCAGAGCTGGGAGGATAAAAAGAAAAAGAAAGAAAGAGGTAAAATAAAAAAAGATGAACCAAGGAGGACGAAAAGATTGTAAAGTATTCTTTTTCCTTGCAGACAAGGAGAGAAAAAAAAAGGAAGGGAAAACGCTAGGCAGGATTCGCAAGGCAACTAACAAACACCCACCTGAGTCATCTTCTCTCTGTTGGCCTTGGGGTTCAGGGGGGCTTCCGTCAACAGCACAGGATGTTCTTCTGGGGCGACTCGGAGCTCATTGTAGAAGGTGTGATGCCAAATCTTCTCCATGTCATCCCAGTTGGTGACAATGCCATGCTCAATGGGGTATTTGAGAGTCAGGATGCCTCTCTTGCTTTGCGCCTCGTCTCCAACGTAGCTGTCCTTTTGGCCCATCCCGACCATCACACCCTGGGAAGCAAGAGAAAAAGAGAGACTTTGAAACAAAAGACTTTGAACCACACAGCTGTGGATGAAAGCAGGTGGGCCAGCTTCAAGCCAAGCGCTCCATAAACTGCTCTGGGTTTCAACAACAACATTTGGATGGATAAGCAGAAGGCACCTTCTTTCTCCATCTATGGAGA
>NC_138557.1:3670194-3742473 GCF_964273705.1 Natrix helvetica
AGGACCTCTTGGCCTGCTATGAAGCAACTTCTGTTGGGAGGTCCAACTGAAGACAGATGCAACTGTGGCTTAATTCCGTTCCCTCTGCTCGAGAGAAAACGAGAAGAAAAAGCTGACTATGGAAGCCAGAGCTGAAGGCTTCCCATGGAGCCTGCACAATAGAGGAGGTTGCCCCATAAGTCCTCCCCAAAAATAACGGACCTGGAAGGGACCTTGGAGGCCTTCTAGTCCAACCCCCTGCTCAAGCAGGAGACCCTATACTATTATCTGGCAAATGGCTCACCGGAGAAAGAGTAAGTCTGACAGTTGCTTGAGCCCTGGTGGTTACAGCACAGTATTGCAGGCTGACTCTGCCCACTGCCAGGAGTTTGATCCTGACCGGTTCATGGTTGTTCTTCCCATCACCTCTTCTTCTCACCTGAGCCCCCGCAGGTAAAGAACACACAAACACAAACAGCAGGAAGCAATTAAGAGCCAAACAACCAGGAAACAAGGACTCCTCGTCCCTTCTTTTATTTCTTCACAATACAGCACTTGGCAAAGTTGGCAGGTGGTTGAGTTCAACAAAACTCAGAGAGAGAGAGAGAGGACATAGAGACAGAAAGAGAGAGAGAGAGGACATTGAGACAGAAAGAGAGGGAGAGAGAGAGAGAGAGAGAGAGAGAGAGAGGACATTGAGACAGAAAGAGAGAGAGAGAGAGGGGGGGGGGACATTGAGAGAGAGAGAGAGAGAGATAGAAAGAGAGAGAGAGAGAGAGAAAGAGAGAGAGAGAGAGAGAGAGAGAGAGAATCAGGCAGGATGTCTTCCCGTCTCTTGAACAGCTTATAGAACCGGCTTAGCGAGGACAGGCGTTTCTGGGTGGGAATCTCAGTACTTTTTAACATGCCTATGAATCATAACGTTTCATCATCCGATGGCCCTTGGAAAGTCATCGTATCAGCATCTCTCCTCCGCCATGGGTGGGGCGGGGTGGGGGAGAGTAAGAGCCTTCGTAAAGCCCCCCCACCCACCCCAGCTGTCCCTGGATGCAAGGGTTACGGAAGGATGCCAGAAGGGAGGAGATGACTCTGACGCCTTCAGTCAAAGAAACCCACATTTCACCATTGGCCGGAGGAGTGTGCCAGTCCGTGTACGTCTCCCCAAAAGAAAGCTTTGCCCAACTAAAGGAGACGTCCAGCAACAGGATTGAATGCAGACGTCTGCCCACCCAGGCCTTCTCCTCTCCATGTCTGGGGAAGCGGGTAGGAGATGCGTTTGGAGGACGAAAAACTACCCTGTTTCTCCGAAAATAAGACTCCCCGGATAATAAGCCCAACCGGGCTTTGGAGCGCATGTACTAAAATAAGCCCTCCCCCGAAAATATTTAACCGCATGCGCAGTGAGGGGGTGTGGCCGGAGGGGGGGAAAGGGAGGGGCCCCATGCACCCCACACCAGGGATGGGTTCCAGGAGGCACTACTGCCGGATCGTGCATGCACATGGGCAATGCAATTAAAATTGTTTTGCGCATGAACAAAACTAAAAAAGAAGATGGCGGCACTTATGTCACCGCCCGGGGTTGTGGCAGGCCTGGGTCACTACTGGTTCCGGTGACCCAGGCCCCCAAACCACTTCTGGTTCAGCCAAACCGGTAGGCACCCACCATTCCCCCACACCTAACGTTAGGCCCTTACCTAACGGCCGCTCCCACAATCCTATCCACCGCGCCGCTTCTGTCACGCTAATGGCCGCCGCAAAAAAGAGCAGCAGGCCCAGCAACGCGCAACACCGCAGCAGCCATGAGGTGACTGCGCTCGCCGCCTCTTTCGCCTCCAAAATAAGAAGACCTCCCTGAAAATAAGGCCAAGCGCTTATTGTCTGTGTTTGGGGGGGGTGTCAAAGGAAAGTAAGACCCTGTCTTATTTTCACGGTAGAAGAAAGGGGGAAATAATAATCAGCTGTCCCCTTAGATTGTCCTCGGGATGTTTCCGGACTAAGATGGGCATTTCCTTTGGGATCTTCCTTGGATGTTCTCTTCCCCTTCCCATCTGCAGATGAACGCATGGAGTTGGAATGTGGTAGAGGCCCTTCTTCTCCACGGTTGGGCTTAGTCCTTGGAAGTCTACGTTACCAGAAGGTTCATCTTGCCAACTCTCGGGGGGGCGTGGGTCTCCCTTTGGACAGCTCCCTTCCACCACTGATCTGGGTTATCGTATTCAGCCGGTAGCGGCAACCTGCGGCTTATTCCGTTCTATTTAGCCACATTCACTAAGCCACGCACATGCGTGCAAGCCGCACACGCAAGCAAAGCGCCTGCCTCACGCACTCATGCTCACATTTTCGGTGCGTGGCAAACAGGGTGGTAAACCTACGTGGAACCTATTTCTGGTTATCAAGGGGTTGGTTTTCCCCACTGACCAACTACGCCAGTTGAGAAGACGTCCCTGGTCCTTCTTTTCCGTCTTGTTCCTCCTTGTTCTTCTCCCATCCTTGCACCTCGGCGTGACGGTTGAACGGAAGCGTCTGTAGGGCCCCCGGGGGCCCCGAGAACTTTCCCTCCCTGCTCCTCGAGGGTTCCTGAAGAATGGACCAATCCAGGCCAGCTTTTCCCACCAGGTCTGTCCCAGCAGGCTTGTTGGAGGCCTCCCCGCCCTTCCTTCCGAGGAGGAGGACGCTGCTGGTCTTGTCACCCCAAGAGATCGATTCAGCTCCCTAACTTTCTTGGCCTCTGCCCGGTCACCCAGCCCATCTGACGTTCTCTCCTCACCATAAATGGTTGCAATTTGCAACTTCCACATCCCCGTCGAAAGCAAGTGGGAAGTTGTGGAGAATTTCAGGAATGTGGAATACAACATGTGAGATGCATTTCCAGCGGGTCTGCTGGGGGTAGGGGGGGGCAGGCTCTCTCTCCCCCTCCCTCAAAAGCTCCAGGAGCCAAGAGGCCCCGAGAAATCTCTGGTAAAGTCAGCCAAAGGGAATCTGGTTGGGCCAAAATATTGTTCCTTACTTGGGTTTTTTTTCCCCTCCCTCCCCCCCCCTTCCTGATTTATCTGGGACTTTCCATCCAAGGTTGGGCGTTCCTTCTCTTTCGTTTCTTCCTTCTGCTCCTTCTCTTTCCAACTGAATAAATGAACTCTCTTTTCTTCTCCTTTGGTCCTTTCTCTTCCTATCTCTGGGAGGTTCTGCTTATCTCCAGAGTCCTTGACGTTTCAGCCTTCTCAAGGTCAAGGCATGTAGGAACATATTTCTTTTCTTTCTCTTTTTCTTTTTCCTTCCTTCCTTCCTCTCTCTCCCTCCCTTCTTTCTTTCTTTCCTTTCTTTCTCTCCTTTCTCTTTTCTTTTTTTCTTTCTCCTTCCTTCCTTCCACTCCATCCCTCCGTCTTTTTCTTTCCTTTCTTTCACTTTCCTTCTCTCTTTCTTTCTTTTTCTTTCTCCTTCCTTCCTCTCCTTCCTTCCTTCCTCTCCCTCCCTCTTTCTTTCTTTCCTTTCTTGTTCCTGCATCTCCTTCCTTCCTCTCCCTCCCTTTTTTCTTTCCTTCTTTTTCTTTTTCCTTCCTTCCTCTCGTTCCTTCCTCTCCCTGCCTCTTTCTCTCTCTCTCTCTCTTTCTTTCCTTTTTTTCTTTTACCTTCCTTCCTCCCTTTCCTACCTCCCTCTCCTTCCCTCTTTTTCTTTCTTCTCTCTCTCTCTCTCTCTCTCTCTCTCTCTCTCTCTCTCTCTCTCTCTCTCTCTCTCTCTCTCTCTCTCTCTCTCTTTCAGAAAAGCTTATAGATTTTGGGTTGGGTTTTCTGCCCCTGGATGGGGTGGGAATCAGAGAGAAGGGAGGGAAGAGTTCACGCAGGTATAAAAGGAATTTTCCACTGGAGGAGACCTACAATGGACTTAGATGGGAAACTCTGTCTGATTCTCAGCATAGTTTGCAACACTTCCCCTGGAGTAAGGAAGTGCTCGGGAGGGCACCTTTTATGGAAAGGAGAGCAGCCAAAGTGGGTTGGACTTCATCCTTCTAGACTAGAGCAAGTGTCTCGGGCTCAGCTGTCATGCACAAACAACACAACAAACAGAAGGAAGTTGCTCTGGCACCCGGTGACGTGGGGCAAATTGGTTCCTGCCCTTCTCAGGTATGATGTGTCATTCAGCTCTGCAAAAGGAGACAGAGAAGAACAACAGAAGATTCCTTCTTCCTTGATCTCTGCTTGGCCTTTGACCTCGGAGGATCACACCAGGATAGGTGGATTTCTCTAGAGCAGCAGGGCCCAACCTTGGCGACTCTGAAGGCCTGTGGACTTCAACTCCCAGAATCCCCCAGCTAACACGAGTTACTTTAGGGCAGTCCCTGAGATATTGGAAGACTGCTATCCTGTCTTCCCTGGTCCTTCTCTTCACTAGACTAGCTATGCCCAGTTCCTGCAACCGTTCTTCATATGTTTTAGCATTCAGCCCCCTAATCCTCTTGGTTGCTCTTCTCTGCACTCTTTCTAGAGTCTCAACACCTTTTTCATAGTGTGGTGACCAAAACTGGATGCAGTACTCTAGGTGTGGCCTTACTAAGGCTTTATAGAGTGGCATTAGTACCTCACTTGATCTTCATCGTATCCTTCATCGTATGTTTTAGCCTCCAGTGCCCTAATTATCCTGGTTGCTCTTCTCTGCACTTTTTCTAAGCCTGCAATGTTTTGCTTTAAAATCCAGCACTTTTTAAAACTTCTGCTAAACTTTGGCCCTGCCCTTACTGGATAGGGTGCTTCCCAAGAGGATGCTAGCAGTCGGTTTGACCCTCACTCAATAAGAGGGGTTACATTCCTGACCTAGGACTGCAGAAAGCAAGATTAACAATCTGTTGAGTAAGGCAATTCTTGGAGGACTGGCACACGTCCACTCCAGACAGAGGTCTCCCTCCAGATAGCGGCTGTTTAACCATCCAGATACCGCTACTGATTTTGCAAGGCCGCCATAATATTTTAAAAACACCAAGCTGCACCTTTTTCTGCCATCTCTACGTTAAGCCAGGGATTCTTTTTTTTTTTGCCCTGCAGCCTGCTGTCCTGAGGACTAGAAACTTGTAAAAAAAAGAATCAAAATGAAGGAAAGTTGAGATGCGCAGTTCTGTACATTGGGGAAACAAAACAGCCACTTCCGAAACGAGTGGCACAGCGTAGGAGAACAAAACTCATCAGGACTAGATTCAGTAGTCCATCTGCATTTCAAAAGACGAAGGCCACTCTTTTGAAGACAGCAAAGTCCACATTTTGGACAGAGAGGACCACTGGTTTGAAAGAAGAGGGGTCAAAGAGGTCATATATGTCAAAACAGCCTGGACAGATGCAGAGAGAGAGAAAACACACACAACATGGATGTTCTTCACTCATTATTATGATTATTGCTTTTCTCGCTTTTTCCTCCTGATGCTCAGACCTAGATTAGGCCACCAGGAGGAGCAGAGATCTCGGCTTCCTCCTTCAAGCCCAGGGAGGGAGGCTTTGGAGAAACAGCGAAGCAGGAATGCAGACAAACAGCTGGGCTCTGAGTCTGCGCAGCAGCCAAAATTGTTGTTGTTAGTTGCGAAGTCAGGTCCGACCCATTGCGACCCCATGGACCACGTTCCTCCAGGCCTTCCTGTCCTCTACCATCCTCTGGAGTCCATTGAAGCTCATGCTGACTGTTTCTGTGTCTCCATCCAGCCACCTCCTTCTCTGCCGTCCCCTTCTTCTTTTGCCCTCCATCGTTCCCAGCATGAGGCTCTTCTCCAGGGAGTCCTTCTTCCTTCTCATTAGGTGGCCAAAGTCTTTGAGTTTCCTCTTCAGGATCTGGCCTTCTAAAGAGCAATCAGGGTTGACCTCCTCTAGGACTGACCAGTTGGATGGCCTTGCAGTCCAAGGGACTCAATGCAGGAGTCTTCTCCAGCACCTGAGTTCAAAGGCCTACTACACAATCTAAACACCAGCCTGACACAACTCTTCCTTTTTTTCTGCTGTCCTGGAATGAACATACAATATAAAATAATAAGAATTGGAAGATGTTTTGAAGAGGGAGCATCACAGACCTCCAGGCTGTTTTACAGCCATCGGACAAAGCTACAATGAATGTTTGCGGGGATTGGGTATGGACAAAGGGAAGGACTAGGGGTGACAAGATAGCAGTGTTCCAATATTGGAGGGGTTGCCATAAAGAGGTGGGGGCCAGCCTATTCTCCAAAGCAGCAGAAGGCAGGACAAGAAGTAATGCATTGAAACCAATTCAATATGAGCCAGCAGTGTGCAGCGGCAGCCAAAGAAGCCAATGCAATCCTAACTTGCATTAACAGAGGGATTCAATCAAGATCAAGTGAGGTACTAAGGCCACTCTATAAAGCCCTCATAAGGCCACACCTAGAATTCTGCATCCAGTTTTGGTCCCCACACTGTAAAAAAGAGGTTGAGACTCTAGAAAGAGAGCAGAGAAGAGCAACTGGGATGATGAGGGCATTGGAGGCTAAAACATATGATGGACGATTGCAGGAACTGGGCATGGCTAGTCTAATGAAGAGAAGGACCAAGGGAGACATGATAGCAGTGTTCCAATATTTGAGGGGCTGCCAAAGAGAGGAGGGGGTCAAGCTATTCTCCAAGGCACCTGAAGGCCAGACAAGGAACAATGGATGGAAGCTGCACAAGGAGAGATTCAACCTGGAAATAAGGAGAAATTTTCTGACAGGGAGAACCATCAACCCATGGAAGAGAAGTTGCCTTCGGAAGTTGTGGGAGCTTCATCCCTGGAGGCTTTCAAGAAGAGACTGGACTGCCCTCTGTCAGAAATGGTGTAGGGTCTCCTGCTTGGGCAGGGGATTGGACTAGATGACCTCCAAGGTCCCTTCCAACTCTGTTATTCTAATTCTGTAAGAGGATGCATCTGTATTGTTCTCTTGGCTCCAGTAGATACACAAGAGAAACAGCCAACACATTCGCTAAACCTTGCAGTTTTTCCTGGCCGCCATCCCATCTCTATAATACTTCATATGCTGCCTTCTGTTCTTCAATTTTCCTGGACAGGCTTAAGCAGCAAATTGTTTTTTTTTCTCCCGCTGGACAGAGAGTGAGATTTATTCCTCTCGCCTGGCATTGGCCAGCCAAGAAGAAAATTCTTCCTCGGATGATGACTCAGTTTGCCAGCCCTAAGCGACCGAGATGGCTTGGACAGATCACAGAGACGTGAAATGAATCCCCAAAGAATAACTGAATGACAGTTGAAAGGGACCCTGGAGGTCTTCTAATCCAACCCCATGCTCAAGCAGGAGACCCTATACCATTTCCAACAAATGTCTAATCTTTTCTTAAAGACTTCCAATGTTGGGGCATTCACAACTTCTGGAGGCAAGTTGTTCCACTGATTAATTGTTCTCACTGTCAGGAAATTCCTCCTTAGTTCTAAGTTGCTTCTCTCCTTGATTAGTTTCCACCCATTGCTTCTTGTCCTACCCTCAGGTGCTTCGGAGAATAGCTTGACTCCCTCTTCTTTGGGGCAGCCCCTGAGATATTAAGGTAAAGGTTCCCCTCGCACATATCTGCTAGTTGTTCCTGACTCTAGGGGGCGGTGCTCATCTCCGTTTCAAAGCCAAAGAGCCAGCGCTGTCTGAAGACGTCTCCGTGGTCATGTGGCCGGCATGACTCAACATCGAAGGCGCACGGAACGCTGTTCCCTTCCCACCAAAGGTAGTTCCTATTTTTCTACTTGCATTTTTTATATGCTTTCCAACTGCTAGGTTGTCAGAAGCTGGGACCAGTAATGGGAGCTCACTCTGTTATGTGGCGCTAGGGATTCAAACCGCCGAACTGCTGACTTTTCTGATCGACAAGCTAAGTGTCTTACCCACTGAGCCACCATGTACCTTCCTAGATATTGGAAGACTGCTATCATGTCTCCCCTAGTCCTTCTTTTCATCAAACTAGACCTACCCAGTTCCTGCAACCGTTCTTCATGTGTTTTAGCCTCCAGTCCCCTCATCCTCTTCGTTGCTCTTCTCTGCACTCTTTCCAGAGTCTCCACATCCAACAGTGGTCAAGGCCGTTTGGGGATTGCTTCTAAGAAAGGAATGACTGGTTTGAAGGATGTGTTTGGAAGTTCCTTGGTTTGTTTAAACACCTCACCAGCAGCAATCAACACCCAGATGAGAATAGATTAAGACCAAGATAAACATCAGACCAACAATGGAGAACTAAACAATACCCCAATCAAAGGATTGCCAAACAAGGAGAACAGTAAACAGCCCAACAAAACAACCAATAAGTCCACTCCCACCAACACTGAGAGGACAAGGCACTGGAATATAAACTGAGAGCCAATCCCACTCCTTACTAGCATTGATGATGTTACCTAGTTTGGCCCTGAAATGTCTGGAAGAAAACCACCAAGCTCAGAGAGCACCAAGGACCCCACAATCTTTCGCCTCCACTCCACAAACCCCACTGATAATGTTCTATAGTTGGGTCATGAAATCCCTGCAGGAAAACCACCAAGCTCACAGAGCACCAGAAATAAACTTCCTCCTCCTCCTCCTCCTCCTCCTCCTCCTCCTCCTCCTCCTCCTCCTCCTCCTCCTCCTCCTCTTCATCCTCCTCCTCTCCACAAACCCCACTCCCTTCTAGCACTGATGATATTCCATAGTTGGGTCATGAAACGCCTGCAAGAAAACCACCAAAGAGCATCAAGGACTCCACACTTCAATCCTGAGCTACAAATATTTCTCTTTTATCGGAGTAGTTTATGGCAGTCCATGGCTGCTAGAGGGCAGCACTGGAACGCCAAGAGTTCCCTTAGACAATAAAGAAAAAGAGATTTCAAGGAAGAGAATATTTGTAGCTCAGGGCTAAAATCATGCAACAGGACGGACAGGCAGAAGATGAGCGGATTTCATCCACGAAGACCAACTAGCAGTCCAGAAGACTCAATGAAAACTCGCCAGACATGGACAGGCGCAGTCAGGGTTTCGACTGGGAAACTGGTGAGCATCCCAGACTGAGCCAAAACATCAAAACACTGGGGGGTTCTTAGAAGCTGGACATTCAGAGGTATCAGCCACCAATCAACCCATAAATCACATTTATGCATTCCAAAGAGACAATAAAAAAAGCAAAGAGGCAACAAAAAAGACAAGAAAACCCCCTTTCCCACAGCCAGATAAGCAGGGATTAACACCAGACAAACAACCAAGCAGAAAATAATATCCTAATCCACTGATGGGAAACCTTTTCAGCACCGAGTGCCCAAATTGGTTCTGATGCGAATCAGACCTCTGATTCGCATCATAACCTCCGCAACAAATGCTGAAATATCACGTTGGGCCCCGTGACGACTTACTCAACGACTGCAGTGCTGGGCTCAGTTGCGGTCGTAAGTCGAGGAGACCCTCCGCCTCCTCCCTCCCCCACACTTTTAAGTACCAGGAGGGGGCGGGAGGCTGACCGGAGGACTAAGCTGTTCAGTAATCCTACTTGGGATTTGAACAGGGGCTGCTGGCTGTTCTCCGCGAAACCTTTTGCGGATCCAAAGGGCCGTGAATCACCGAACAAATATTTGTCTCTCTGCACAACTGGGGCAATCTTGCTCACTGGCCTTGAAGTCAACCAGCTCAGACCCCCAACTGATTGTGGGTTTCTGCTATTTCCAAACAGCCCTGGATCTGGCCAGATGGGGGCCAACCTCTGCTTGCAAAACTTGGTTTCTACCCCCATCCACCCAAGGCCGATGCAGCCAACTGCAGGCAGCTAGTAAACAGAGGAGGGGTCCCCATCCCATCCTCCAAGCCGGTTTCGGCTTTCACTGGCTTCTCCCCATCTTGGGAGGGTCCCCTCCCCCACTTTCTCCCACTGGCAGCTGGATTGAGCCGCATCTCACCGCCCAGGCTTTGGAGGGAGGGGAGGGGAGGAGAGGGAGGGGGAGCTGAGAAAGAGACACTAATCTTTTGTACTCTCGTTGTCCTCGTTTTTTTCCCCCCCTTCTTCTCTTCTTTCTGGCTGTTGGGAAACGGCGATCTCTTGAAATAGCAATATTTTCAAGGGTGGTGCCAAGATTTGAAGCCATTGCTAAAACTGGCTGGAAATCGCCCCCTGCCCCCGCTTCAACGCAACAAATATCAGGTTTTGAGCCTCACGCCGACGACTCCATGAAGGCAGGGGGTTGGACTAGAAGACCTCTGAGCTCCCTTTGAAACAAAGGTGGCATTCACCTGGTTTTGACAGGTTCTGGAGAACCAGTAGCGGAAATTTTGAGTAGTTCGGAGAACCGGCAAACAGGCTGGCCCCGCCCACGCTGCCTCCCAGCTGATCTTTTTTTGCTGCCCTGACCAGGAGAACAGAGCTGGAAAGCAGGTTAGTGGGGTGAGGATGGAAGGGAATTTTGCAGTATCCTTCCCCTGCATGCCCACAAAGCCACGCCCACAAAGCCACACCACGCCCACAAAGCCACACCCCACCCACAAAGCCACGCCCGCAGAACCGGTAGTAAAAAAAATTGAATCCCGCCACTGCTTTCAACCCTGTTGTTATTCTGTCATGTCCCTTGAGAGGGAGAAAAATCTACAAATGTGGAAGGACAAAATGAAAACAACTAAAATGTGAACAGCGGTGCTAAGCACTTGGGTGCAACTATTCCCACCCTCTTAGGAACCTCTCAAAATATGGGATGAGGTTGTCGGAAGTTCAAACTGGAGTGAAAACTTTGAAGGTTTTTAATTTGATTATTTTAAAATTTTCTATGTCTTATTCTCTTCCTAAGCAGTCTCATCCCAAAGCAGCTGAATCCGATTCTCCAACAGGTTTAAAATGCATTGTAAAAGTCCAATGGGAAAGAAACCAGTAAGACGAATGGAAGAACTGGCCCAAAGAAATAAGAAACGGAACTGAAGTCTTTGGGTTTGAATTTGAGTTTCCAAAGCTCTGGGGCTAGCAAGAAAGCCAGTTTTTAAAGCCTGGTTAATTAGAATATAATAGGATAGGATAGAATGGGATAGAATGGGAATTGGAATGGAATAAATAGGATAGGATAGGATAGGATAGGATAGGATAGGGAATAGAAATAGAATCGAATGGAGAATAGAATAGAATAGAATTGGAATGGAATAAATAGGATAGGAAATAGAAATAGAATTGAATGGAGAATAGAATAGCATAGCATATAATAGAATAGAATAGGAATAGGAATGGAATAAATAGGATAGGATAGGATAGGATAGGGAATAGAAATAGAATCGAATGGAGAATAGAATAGAATAGAATTGGAATTGGAATGGAATAAATAGGATAGGATAGGATAGAATAGGGAATAGAAATAGAATAGAATGGAGAATAGAATAGAATTGGAATGGAATAAATAGGATAGGATAGGAAATAGAAATAGAATTGAATGGAGAATAGAATAGAATAGCATAGCATAGCATAGAATAGAATAGAATAGGAATTGGAATGGAATAAATAGGATAGGATAGAATAGAACAGGGAATAGAAATAGAATAGAATGGAGAATAGAATAGAGTAGAATTCTTCATTGGCCAATACAAGGAATTTGTCTTTGCTGCAAATGGTCTCAGTGTACATGAAAAAAAAAACATTGTTCAAGAATCGTAAGATACAATGATAGTCAGGTTACTAAGTAAGCAATCAAATAATACTACGAAACAAATAAAACAATATAAACCATACAGATACACGCAACAAGGTTATAGTCATAAGTGGGAGGAGATAGATAATAGGAAGGGTGAGAAGAATAATAGTAATACAGTCTTAGTAAATAGTTTGACAGTGTTGTGGGAATTAGTTGTTTAGCAGAGTGAAAGCATTTGGGAAAAAATCTGTCCTTGTGTCTAGTTGTCTTGGTGTGCAGTGCTCTATTGCGTCGTTTTGAGGGTAGGAGTTGAAACAATTTATGTCCAGGATGTGAGGGGTCTGTAGATATTTTCACAGCCCTCTTTTTGACTCGCGCAGTGTCCAGATCCTTAATGGAAGGTAGGTTGGTAGCCATTGCTTTTTCTACAGTTCTAATTATCCTCTGAAGTCTCCGTCAGTCTTGTTGGGTTGCAGAACCAAACCAGACAGTTATGGAGGTGCAGATGAGAGACTCAATCATTCCTCTGTAGAACAGAATCAGCAGCTCTTCGGGCAGTTTGAGCTTCCTGAGTTGGTGCAGAAATAACATTCTTGGTTTTGCTTTTCTGATGACGTTTTTGAGGTTAGGTGTCCATTTTAGAAACTTGAAGGTCTCTACTGTTTTGATAAAGCTTTTTTACTTATTTTTTTGATAAAGTTTCGATAAAGCTTTGATAAAAGATAGGAAGCATCAGAGCTGCCTGGATTTTATGGGCAAGATTGTGGCAGGAATAACAGCCAAATATTTTCATTTCGACTGGAGCTTAAACGCAGCCCTGCCTGGCACGAAGTGGGT
The DNA here is from genome assembly GCF_964273705.1 of Natrix helvetica. Classification (NCBI taxonomy): domain Eukaryota; kingdom Metazoa; phylum Chordata; class Lepidosauria; order Squamata; family Natricidae; genus Natrix; species Natrix helvetica. Next base: position 3,682,582 of record NC_138557.1, read on the forward strand.
TCTCTCTCTTTCAAGCAGGACTGGGAAAGAAAGAAAAGGGTGTGTGTGTGTGTGTTTGTGTTGTTTGTGTTTGAGATCGCAATGGTCTCAGAGAAGGAAGAGGCAGACGGAGCCGCAGTAGATGAATGGGTTGCGTTTAATTTTTTTTCCCCTTCCTGTCCTGACCTATTATTTTTACATATTTCTGCTTCTATAGCAGGATGCGGTTATATTTTGGGCTGTTTTGAAAAAAAAAATTAAAAAAGGATGAACCAGCCAACCAGCAGTCAATGCAGCTCACAAGTTTTGGGGCAAAATTCTAAGCATCCCTTAATCGCTCGAAATTCCTGTTGGGATATCGAGTCACTTCAGGACATTTCATTTGAGCCCCGAAAAAAGAAATCTTTTTTTGTTAGGCAGCTTAAGCTGGATTGAGCTTCGAGCTGGAGTTTCATTTTGCTTGTTTTTCATCTTAGAAAAAACCTGCAGGAGATTAAAGCCAACTAGCTACGTTTCCGGCACGAGTAAAGGATGCTGCTTTAGGTAAACTTGGCCAGAATTGCTACCTGAATTGAGTTTCGCTTCAAATGGGGAACAGAAATCTTCTCCAGGGAGGCCTTTGCTCAAAGTTGGGGGTCTCAGCAAAATAAATCTGGACAGCAGGAGTGCCTCTGAGCATATCCAGAGTTCCCCGAGCCTCCCACCTGCAAAGCTCTTCCTTGCGTTGATCCTAACCAAGGCTCAAATTTCCAGCTAAGGATCTAGAACCCCCCAAAAAGGCAAAATGGGTTCCCCCAGGAAGTCTTGGGATGGGAAGATGGGATCTCAGCAAAACGACTTGAGCAACAAGAGTGTCTCTGAGCATGCCTAGAGTACCCAGAGCCTTTCATCAGCAACCAAGAGCTCACTTATCAGACAGTAAAAGGGAAAACGCTGCATTTCTGGTTTTCAAAAGATTCCCGAACGAAAAAGGAGACAGAAAGAAAAAAAAATCAGTTATTCCACACACCCTTCTCTGCTGCAGAATTCTCTGCTCCATTTTTGTTCTTTCTGGAATCTTCCATCTCCTTTTCTTGCATTGTGATTCTTGATGAATTTGTTTTTTCTTCTTTTATGTACACTGAAAGCATACTGTATGCACCAAAAGACATATTCCTTGTGTGTCCAATAACATTTGGCCAATAAATAATTCTATTCTATTCTATTCTGAATACTTATTCTATTCTATTTCTTATTCTCTTCTCTCTTCTCTTCTATTCTTGCATCAGGCTAGCATCTGGCAACCCCTGAACTCACCCCCTTTTGCACTGGCGGGGGGCGAGGGAGAGGGTGAAACCCCCTTTCCCATGAAGGTTTTCTGGTGAGGGTCCCCTCTGCACGCACAGCTTGGCTACGGGGAAAGGAAGGGGTCACTCCCCACGTGATTTGGGAGCCCAACGAGGCCAGGAGGGAGGGGCCAGAGGGAGGGGAAAGGATGGCAGTAGGTAGAGAACAAGGGGAGGAGGAAACGAACAGGGAGAAACAAGCCACTTTCCCCCACCACCACAAAGGCGTCTCCAGCTGGGACCAGAGATAAGGGCGGCCAGACAGCCCAGGCTGAATGGATGGATGGATGGATAAACAGGGATTGGGCAGAGAGAATAAGGGCGGAGAATAAGGAGGGATAAACAGGAAAGGTAAGGCAGAATGAAATCCAAAAGGATCCGATTAACAGAGTTGGAAGGGACCTTGTAGGTCATCTATCCCAACCCCCGGCCCAACACCATTTCTGACAGATGGCATTCCAGTCTTGAAAGCCTCCGGGGATGAAGCTCCCACAACTTCCGAAGCAGTGGTGGGTTCCTGATCCCGTTGCAGCCGGTACAGTGCAACGGGATCCAGCGTGCAATGCATGCCTATGTACTTACCGCCTGCGATGCTCCACGACGCTCCAGCTGCTCGGTGGAGCGTTGCACAGGCGCTGTATACTCCGTGCATGTGTGTGGAAGCCCCAAAGAGCTCAAATACCGGTAAGGAGGGCGGGTAGGCGGGCCCTCCGGAGCACCGTACCGGAACGGTACCCGGTGCTCCCAGCAGGCACCGGTACGCCCGTACCGGGGCATACCAGTCGTAACCCACCACTGTTCCAAAGGCAACTTCTGTTCCATCAGTTTGACCCACCTCATCGAGCCCTGAAGTGGGTGGGTGGGAATGAACAACATCCCTGCAGGGTGGGACTTCCCGTCCCTGTCCCAACAAAATGCAGGAATTTCTGCATTTTGGATTTCTCTGTCACAGGAAGATACTTAAGTTTTAGAGCTGACCCCTGCCAGTTTTTCATACATGTTGGGTTTCTGCAGGCAGGGCTGATCTTAGCACATGGGGCCCCACACGCATAGGGGCCCCCGTACTAATCTGTGTATGTTAACCCTTCAATGCACCTTGTATCATCTACATACAGTAAGAGCCTTCCCCAGACTCCAGGACTGGCCTAGGTTCCTCCCCAACCTCCTCACTGTCTGAATCTGCTGCCAGCTCTGCTGGCGGGCCACCATAGTAGGGGCCCCATTACACTGCTTTGCCGGGGGCCCATAATGCTGTTAAGATGGCCCTGCCTGTTTTAAAACAACCTGGCCTTCATCCATTAAGCAAGGACAGTGTTTATTTTCCAGATCAAAGTTTGTTTAGATAATTAGCATCCTCCATTCAGATAGTTGGCATTTCAAGGGGAAAATATGGTGGCCTGTTGGAAATCATTCTGCCAAAACAATACAATAATTCCAAAGCGTGTTTTCCCATCCCTTCACAGAAGATCCTTCCCTAATTTTTCTCTCCGCCCCCACCCCCAATAAGTAGTTCAATGCTTTTAGAGCAATAAAACTAGTTAAATTAGGCAGATTGCCAAGAATGTATTTAGGAACAGAACCGAGGGTGGAAAAAAGTTGGATGAAGAACGAGAAGAGGATTAGGCATGGATGTATTCAAACAATACGCTAAACCATGGTTTCTGCAACCACCGTGGAATCAATCAAATCGGTTGAAGCTTTGCAATACACTAAACCAGAAACTGGCCAAGTGTATTTAAGATCATGGTTTTTTCCCCCAGTTTTAAGAAGGGTGTGGACTTCAGCTCCCAGAATTCCCCAGGCAGTGGGCGGACTTTGACTCCCAGAATTCCCCACCCATGTGCTGGCTGGGGAATTCTGGGAGTTGAAGTCCACCCATCTTAAAGTTGCCAACTTTGAAAAAACACTGGCCTAGAATAATTAAGTGAATATAGCTGTCATTAATCATCATCATCATCATCATCATCACACACACACACACAGAGTTTCCTTCTCTAGCTTTTAGGAGAAAACCATCCCCAGTAGAGCTAACCATTATCCCCAATAAGCAGACCTATTCAATGCACAGGAGCTAAGACCCAAAAGAAACTTGGCTTCTCTAATTCAATGCTTCCTGCTGGGATTATTTTTTAGGAGGCTTAGATTGCTGGCTTGACATGATACCTAAACCTGCCCAGGAGGGGTTAGCCTGACCGGTGAACCAGGTTTCATGAGAATTAAACATTCTGGTTTGAGAAGAGGTTGGGGTCTGTCTGAAGGCTTTTTCAGGACCTACCTGGGGAATCAGGTGAGGTTCCCTCCACTGTAAAGGCGCCCCCACCCAGCACTTAAAGGACAGCCTTTAAGCGGAGAGACCATTTCCTTGGCTACACCTGGAAAGGTGAATTCCCGCGGCTACAAAACGAAGGACAGGAGGGAAGCGGGCTTATTTGATTGTTGTTTTTCGCACCCAGCCCAAAGATCTCTGGGTGGTTCTCTGTCCCCAGTCAGATCCCACCCTCCTTTACCTCTTTTGCACATCGAGCAAGGCTGCCTGGAAAGTGGGGTGGGCGAAATTGAGGAGGGGCAAACAGAGACCCACCCCCAATGGAGCTGGATAAGGGATCTAAACCCAAGTCCCAGAATTGGGTGAGTGGCTGGGTGGGAAATATCTGAGCAGCAGCCGGGGAATTTCCCCCAAGACCCTGGGGCGGGCCAGGACAAGGGTCCCCCCTGAAACAAGGCTGGGCGCGGGGCTCGGGCCCTCTCCCCCCCCACTCTTTTGCGGGCAACGCCTCGACACCCCAGCCTCCGATTGCTCAGCGGCTAAGGATGCTGGGCGCTGTATCCCCTCCCCAATACCCGCACCGGAGACCCCTCCTCCTTTAGCAAGGGCGTTCCAGCCAGCCCCGCCCTTGCGGAGCGACCCCCATCCCCAGCCCGCCCTTACCTGGCTCCTCCTTCCCCCCTCCCCCTACTCCGTCGTCAGCTTGCGGACCCGGGAAGGGGGGGTGGGAGAGGCGGCTGCAGCGCCCCCCCTCCCCCGTCCGAGCCCCGCCCCCTGGCGCCTCAATTGGCAGCGGCGAAGCAGCCGCGCCCCCTGCCCGCCTTATAGCCGGGTCCTGACATCACTCGCGCCTCTCTCGCTCGCTGCAGCCCGGCTTTGCGGAGCGCGGGGAGCCCAGGCAGCCAAACCAAGCCCGTCCGCTCCGTCCATCCCGGCAGCGCGGCCCCTTCCTCCTCCTCCTGCAGCCGAACAAAGGAGCCGTCGGGGAGAAGAAGGAAGGAAAGAAAGAAAAGAAGGAAGGAAGGACAGAAGAAAGGAAGGGAAGAAAGAAGAAAGGAAGGAGGACAAGAGAGGAAAGGAGGACAAGGAAGGAAGGAAAAGGAGGAAAGAAGGAAGGAAGGAAGGAGAGAAGCCCAGGAGAAGCCCAGCCAGCCGCCCGCCTCCGCCTCGCCATGACGGCCAACGGGACCCCCTCGCCCTCCTCGCCGCCGTCGTCGGAGACGCTGCCCATCCAGTTCGGGCTGATCAACTGCGGCAACCGGTACCTGACGGCCGAGGCCTTCGGCTTCAAGCTCAACGCCTCGGCGCCCAGCCTGAAGAAGAAGCAGATCTGGACGCTGGAGCAGGACGGCGACGACTCCGGCGTGGTCTTCCTGCGCAGCCACCTGGGCCGCTACCTGGCGGCCGACAAGGACGGGCAGGTGAGCTGCGGGAGCGAGGCGCCCTCGGCCGACTGCCGCTTCCTCATCGTGGCCCACGAGGACGGGCGCTGGTCCCTGCAGTCCGAGCCCCACCGCCGCTTCTTCGGCGGCACCGAGGACCGGCTCTCCTGCTTCGCCCAGGCCGTCTCCGGGGCGGAGAAGTGGCGCGTCCACCTGGCCCTCCACCCGCAGCTCCACCTCTTCAGCCTCAGCCGCAAGCGCTACGCCCAGCTGGGCGCCGGCGGCGAGGAGCTGGCGGTGGGTCGCGACGTGCCCTGGGGGGTGGACGCCCTCATCACCCTCCTCTTCCACGAGGGCCGCTACCGGCTCCAGGCCCGCGACCACCGCCTCCTCCGCCACGACGGCCAGCTGGTGGAGCGCGCCGAGCCGGCCGCCGAGTTCACGCTGGAGTTCCGCGCGGGCAAAGTGGCCTTCCGAGACTGGCAGGGCCGCTACCTGGCGCCCTCGGGGCCCAGCGGGACCCTCAAGTCCGGCAAAGGCAGCAAGGTGGGCAAGGACGAGCTCTTCCTGCTGGAGCAGAGCTGCCCTCAGGTCGTCCTGCGCGCGCCCAACGAGCGCAACGTCTCCACCCGGCAAGGTAGGCAAGGGCAGGGCTGGGGAGGGGGCGCCTGGGCCGCCCGGGGAGGAGGAGAAGAGGGGGAAAGGGTCTCCATTCGTCGAGGTAGGGCAGGGGAGGGGGCTCCTGGGCTGCCCGGGGAGGAAAAGGGGGGAGTTCTCCACCCAGTTGGGGTGAGGGTGGCTTGGCCAGCCTTTGGGGGGAGAAGAGGGGGAAAGGTCTCCACCCGGGAGGGGAAGGGAGGGTTTCCACTCAGCAAGTGAGGGAATAACCCAGCTTGGGAGGGGGTCCCTTGGCCAGCCTGGGGAGCAGAAGAGGGGGAAAGGTCTCCACCCAGGAGTGGAGGAGGTTCTTGGCACTCCCGGGGAGGAGGGGGGGAGGTCTGCATTCATCAAGGTAGGGGAGAGTCCATCTGAGGAGGGGGCTCCTGTGGGCTACTTGGGGAGGAGAAGGGGAAGGTCTCCATTCATCAGGGGAGAAAAAGGCCCTGCTGGGGAGGGGGTCTCTTGGCTGCCCAGGGAGGAGAGGAGGGGGGGAAGATCTCCATTCCTTAAGGTTGGGGAGGGGGCCTCTTGCCCCCCCCCAGGAGGAGGAAAGGGGTGGGCTTCCCTGGGGTCTTTGTTCCCATTCCCCACCCTCCATAATCTTTCAGTCCTCCCCCCAGGGCTGGGGGGGCTCAGGGTAGGCTAAGCTTGGGGTGCCTCTTTGTCTCCCCCCTCCACACACACAGCTGGGGAAGGGGCTGTGCCGGCTGGCTGGAACAACAAGGCTGCGGTTCTTTTGATTGGCTCCCTCCTGCTGGAGGCATCTTTCCCTGGGCAAATGAGGGAGGGCCCTGCCTGTTGGTGTGATGGACCCCTATCTCTCTCTCTACCCCTCCTCCCCAAGGGGTGAGGCTGGCTAGCCTCCCCCCCCTCCCAACAAGATGCTGGTGGGGCAGCAGCGAGTCTGGGAAGGGGCCTATTTGTGGATGACACAGGCTGAGCCACTGGAGGGAAGAATGAATGGGCTTCTCCCCCCCCCCCCCAATGAATCAGAAAGAAGAATGAAAAAGTCTTGTGGGCGAGGCCGACTTGTCTCGTCTTTTGGGGAGGGGATACCTTGAAGCGTTGCTGATGGTCTCTGTGCCCCCCAAAATGTTTCTGGAGGGGTTGATGGAGACCCACTCAAGAGCAACCGTGGAGTTTTCTCCAGAGGATGGGGAATTGTGGAGGTTTTTTTTTTCGGTGGGGGTCCCTAGCAAGGCTGTGAATGGAGAGGAGAGGAGATTGCTTGGAGTTTTTTCTGGGGGTGGGCCGGGATCTCTTTCCCCCCTCCCACTCCATCTTCTCTTTCCCCCCCCTCCCTGCTTTCTTCCTGCTCTCCCTGGGTGGAGGGGGGGCAGGGTGAGGTGGGAATGGCCTTGTGGTGGGGGCTGGGGGGTGGAAAATTGTTCACTGGGAATCCTTTGTCTCCCTCAAAATGGTGGAGCCCGGGTATCCGGTTTGGAAGACCCGGGAACAACAGGCATGTGTGTGTGTGTGGGGGGGTGTTGAATGGATAGAGCAGCCCCCTTGTGCATCTTCCTGCAAAGTCTGCCCCCTGCCCCTTTTCACCCGCTCTGCCCTACCAAGCGGAGGAAGGGAGGAAGGAGCTGGAAAAATAGCAAGGGTAGGGAAGAGCCCTGCTTTGAAAGAGGCTGCCTGCCCCCCCCCTCCAAGGAAGAATGAGCCAGCTGCTTCTGGAGACCCTTGCCTCCTTTCACCACTTGCTCCCCCCCCCACCCCCATTCTCTGCCCTTCCCCCCCTCCCCGCTTTCCTCTATCAAGCTCCTCCCTCTTCCTTCAGCTGCTCCGGGGGCTGAATTGGGTGGTTTAAATCCAGACGTAGCTGCTGGGTTTTCTACCTTCCCTGCTGGGAACTGCCAACTCTTTAATTCCCTAATCCTAATCTTGACGTCTGATTGGAGAGGAGGGGGGGATGGAGGAGGAGGGAGGAAGAAAGAGAGAGAGAGAAAGGGAGCAGGAGGAGGAGTGTGAGGTCCTTGGTGCCCTCTGAGCTCGCCTGTTTTTCTTGCAGACGTTTCATGACCCAATTGGGTAACATCATCAGTGTTGGTAAGGGAGTGAAGTTTGCAGAATAGTGGGAGAGGAGGAGGAGGATTGTGGGGTCCTTGGTGCTCCTGAGCATCTGCTTTCAGAAGGTTTCTGGTTTGTTTTCTTCCAGATGTTTCACGACCCAACTAGAGAACAACATCAGCGCTACAAGGGATGGGGGGTTTATGTAGAATGAGAAAGGGAGGAGGAGGAAGAGGAGGAACTGTGAGCCCCTTGGTGCTCTCTGAGCTTGGTTGTTTTCTTGCAGACATTTCTTGACCCAGCTATGTAACAACATCAGTGCTAGAAGGGAGTAGAGTTTGCAGAGAGGAGGAGGGGGAGGAGGAGGAGGAGGAGGAGAGGAGGACGACTGTGGGGTCCTTGTTGCTCTCTGAGCTTGCTTGTTTTCTTGCAGACATTTCATGACCCAACTAGGTAACATCATCACTGCTAGAAGGGAGAGGAGTTTGCAGAGAGGAGGAGGAAATGGAAGAGAACTATGGAGTCTTTGTTGCTCTCTGAGTTTGGTTGTTTTCTTACAAGCCTTTCACAACCCAACTAGTTAACCTCATCAGTGAAGGCAGTAGGGTTTGGGGGGAGGGAGGGAGGGAAGGAGGAGAAGGACCCACCTGTCCCACCTTGAGTAAAGATGACAACTCCGTTGCCTCCCTCCCTATTTCGCTCTCCTCCTGCTCTCTCTCTCCGCTTGGTCCTTTCCTTCCTGAGTGACACTTTTCATGGGCGCAACTCTTTTGTCCCAAGTTCCCTCCTTCACCTCTCTCTCCCGATCCCCCTCCCCATTTTGGATTGGCCTGGGTAGCCTTGAGGCCTGGCGAAGGGGGCTGGCTGGGATTGGCCTTTGGGGACCAATAAACTCCTCCATCCCACCTACCCCAATTGTGCCCCCTCTCTCTACTTTTAAAGGCCCAAAGCTTTTTCATCCTGGGAAGAAGGTTAAAACGGAGCAAACGTTTTTGGGTTTTTTAAAAAAACTTGGAAGTTTGGAGGTTTTGCGTTTGGGATCGGCAGCTGCAGCCGTCTAGTTTTACTTTCTTTGTTTTAAAAAAAATCTCTTTAGGATCGGTTTTTCCCCCTTTCTTTCCTCCCCCCCCCCCCCCGCAGCCTATAAAAACCAATTGTTGCTTTTCAGGGTTTATTCTTTTTTTATTTTTTTTAAAAAAGAAATGGCTCTGGAAAACCTCAGCCGTTTTTTCCTAAAGCTGACTCCACCAAAGATCAAAAGGCAGTTAATTTTATAATGCAAGCCTTTCCTGTCCACACACTCGTCTGTCTCCTTGCATTAAAAAAGAGAGGGAGGCCTCAAAACGTCTTTCGGCCACCCTGGTCCTCAACTTACGACCACGACGGAGCTCAAACTCTCTGTGGCGAAGCGAGGCAGGGGTTACTTGTCCCAATTCTGTGACACCCCTCCCCACCCCGGGACACGTCATAAATAGGAGGCAGTTGATTCTGTAACCGTGGGGATGTTTCAACGGTCGTTAAGTGTGAATGCTGGTCATATACGCCAGCTTTTTCGGTGCCGCTGTCACTTGGAATGGACACTAAGCAAAGGGTTGTAAGTCCGGGGCTCCTTGTAAAGACGAAAATAAAACTTGTCTTTCTGGGGTCTTCCCAGTTCCTCCTGCTCTGCTCAAATTGAAAAAAAACCAAAACAAATCTGGATTATTTCTCTAACTTTCACTTCAGCAAGCGGTCAGTTCCTACAGCTCTCCTCGGAATCAGGAGGCTGTGAGTTCAATCCTAGGTAGGGGCAGATATTTCTCTCTCTGGGCACAATGAGGATATATTTGCCGAACAAAACTCCGCCCTGGCAACAGGAAGAGCATCCGGCCAGTAAAACTGTCATCTCCATTCAGTTCCTATCTTAGTTGCCATGGGGCAATTGATTTTTTTTTGGGGGGGGGATATGATGGTTCAGTAGTGGTTTTTTGGGGGGGGAGGCATTTCCTGCTTTGGAGGCCAGAGCTGTTCTGCCACAGAGCAAAAAAGTTGCTTGAGTCCCCCCCCCCTCCCATGCATGAGGAAAAAGGCTACAGAAGTGTGAGCCAAGAGTGCTCCTGTGCATACTCAAGAGTGCGCAGAGCGGGACTCTTGGTGATGCTTGGAAAAATAACATCGGAGCCGAAATGTCTGATCTGGGGAAAAGAACTGCTGCTGTGGCACTTTGGGGGAATCCCCTCCTCGGGAGTGCAGGCGGCCAGCTGGCGTGAGCCCCACAACTTCTGCACTGCTAAAATGCTTCTTTTGCATGAGGCCTCTGGGGTTGTCGTGCGTCCCTTCGCTGGTGGTTGTTGGCTAGGAAATGCAGGGGGAAGAACTGGAGAGGGTAGGGCGCGCTCGGGGGCCAAGGACAAGGAAGGAAGCAGAGCACGAGGCTCAGTCACATGCGTTGGGGCAGGGAAGGTCTTACACTAGTAACCGTGAAGCCACGTGAAGAGGGGTGGACTTCAACTCCCAGAATCCCCCATCCGGTATGAGTGGGCTTCAGCTCCCAGAATCCGCCACCCAACAGGGGTGGACTTCAACTCCCAGAATCCCCCATCCGGTATGAGTGGACTTCAGCTCCCAGAATCCCCCACCCAACAGGGGTGGACTTCAACTCCCAGAATCCCCCATCCGGTATGAGTGGGCTTCAGCTCCCAGAATCCGCCACCCAACAGGGGTGGACTTCAACTCCCAGAATCCCCCATCCGGTATGAGTGGACTTCAGCTCCCAGAATCCCCCACCCAACAGGGGTGGACTTCAACTCCCAGAATCCCCCATCCGGTATGAGTGGACTTCAGCTCTCAGAATCCGCCACCCAACAGGGGTGGACTTTAAGTCCCAGAATCCCCCACCCAATAGGTGTGAAGTTCAGCTCCCAGAATCCCCCAGCCAACAAGTGTGGACTTCAACTCCCAGAATCCCTCAACCACCATGAGTGGACTTCAAAGATACCCCAGCCAGCATTCTGGGAGTTGAAGTCCACCCATCGTAAAGATGCCAAGGTTGAGAAACACTGCCTGTCGATCAACCTCAATCTTGACGCGTGAACTTCAACTCCCAGAATTCCCCCTTAGCCAATGGGTGGGCTTCAATTTCCAGAATTCCCCAACCAACTCCCCCCCCCCGCAGCCAACTTCAATTCCCAGAATTCTGCGAGTTGAAATCTACCCATCTTAAACTGGCCCAGATTAGTAACCCCTGCTCTAGTCTAGAAGATGTTGGCTCTCAGCCCAGCCTACCCCACAGGGGTGGCGCGATGTGGGGGAAAACAGGGAGTGCCCTGTCTGCTTTAAAAGCTCCTGGGTCGAAAGATGGGCTATAAATCTCTCTTAACTAGAGAGAACTTAATCCTTTAGTTGGACAAGAATCAGCGCTTCTGTAAGCCACAGAGCGCTCCAAAAAATGCCCATTTTCTGGCCAGCGGGCTCTGCTTAACCGGAGCGGCTATTTCTAGATTGGGCCTTTGACGTCATATCTGGGCGTAGGCCCCCCTCCCTCCTGGTCAGCGCTGGGTTCAAGGGGATGGAAAGGGAGCCCCGGCTTTTTCAGGCAGGCAGGCTGCTGCAAAAAAACCAAACCATTTTGACCATTTGGGGGGGGGGGGCGGTTGCAGATGTTCTGGGCAGAGGCCTCCTGTGATTGTCCTTCAGAATTGTGGAGAGGTGTGTATGTGTGTTTGTGTGTGACTTTTATGACACCGGATTGGGAGGAGAAGGTGGGGCTGCAGGCAGAAAAGTGGGCAAGCAGATGCGCCAACGTTGGGTGTGGCTGCATCCTTCGCAAGCATCTTGTCCAAGCCCCTCTGGAATCAGCTCATTTCCCTTCCCTTCCAACCCCCCCGCCCCCCCCCCGCCAATAAAAACCTGGTGATTGGGGGGGGGAGTGAATTGGGAGCAGGAGAAAAGAGGGAAGGCAGGACACGTCAACAGCAGAGAGGAGGGGGGGCCTGTGGGGCACCCATTCCACCTTCGGAAGGAGTAGACGGGTTTATTTGCGGCTTGAAGCTGGGCTCCAATGGATTTGTCGGGGGAGGGGGGCTTGAAAAGGGGGAGGGGGCTGCTTCTCTCCGCCAGGGATTCGGAAGCTCTTTTGCAAAAATATCCCCGTTTTGCAAAATCTCCTCCCCTGCATTCTCCCCCCCCCTTGCACGTAATTGTCATGATGGCAGCTGTAGGTTGGTGCCTCCCACTCCCCACTCGGAGTGCTTTGGGTTCTTTTTTTTTTTTTTGCCGAGGTGGGCTGGCTTCTCCCTCCCCACCAACCAGACCTCCATCTCTCTCTCTCTCTCCCTCTTTCTCTCTCTCTCTCTCCCTCCCTCCCTCTTTCTTTCTCTCTCTGTCTCTCTCTTTCTCTCTCCCTCTTTCTCTCCCTCTCCCTCTTTCTCTCCCTCTCTCTTTCTCTCTCTCTCTTTCCCTCTTTCTCTCTCCCTTTCTCTCCCTCTTTTTCTCTCCCTTTCTCTCCCTCTTTCCCTCTCCCTCTCTTTCTCTCTCTCTCTCTCCCTCTCTCTCTCTCTCTCTCTCTCTCTGTGTCTGTCTCTGTCTCTCTCTCTCCCCCCACTCTCTCTCTCTCACTCACACACACACACAGACACACACACCACCCCCAACTTCTAATAGCAATTGGATTCTTAGCATTTTTGGCTTTTGTTTTGTTTTTGGCAGATGTTAAATATTTGTCCTGCTGCAAAAGCGGTAGGAGGGGAGAACAAGGGCAGGATTGTGAGGTTAGAGAGCCCAGTGGCTGGGGGTGGGGGCAGGGCAAGGGGGTGGGGGAAGAGGGAAAAGAGGCTCCTGTTTCAATCCTTTGTCGCTCTGGAAAGCCAGATGTGGGGTGCCATGGGGCGGCTGGTTGCGTTGGGCGGAGAGGCAGCCCTTGGCTGCAAGGAAAGCCAGTTGCCTCCCTGGGTGACAGGAAAAGGGTTTTTTTTTGCCCCTCCAGCAGTGAGGAAGAGGAAACTGAGAATTTTCCAAACAAACAAAAAAAAGAGGTTTAGATTTGCTTTGCTTGGGAGAAGAAGCATTTAAAAAAAGGAGGAGGAGGGAAGGGAAGGAGGAAGGAAAGAGGGAAAGGAAGAAGGAAAGGAAGAAAGGAAAGGGGAGAAGGAAGGAAGAAAAAGAAAGGGAGAAGGGAAGAAGGGAAGGGGGGAAGGAAGGAAAGAAGGAAGGAGGGGAGGAAGGAAGGAAGGAGGGGAGGAAGAAAGGAAAGGAATAAAGGGAGAGGGGAAGAATGGAAGGAAGGAAAGGAGGGAAGGAAGGAAGGAAGGAAAAGAAAAAAGGAGAGGGGAAGAAGGGATGGAAAGAAGGAGGGAAGGAAGGAAGGAAAGAAGGAGGGAAGAATGAAAGGAAGGAAGGAGGTAGCTTTCGAGGTGTAAGGATTGTTTTCTGCCTTGCTTGGAGCAATCAGCATCTCTGTTGGCTACACCTTGAGGGCATCTCCTGGACGGTTGGGCTTTGTGGTGGGTGGGTGGGTTGCAGCAGGAGCTCCCTGGCATGAGGATCTTTCTCTGGAGGACAGCAAGGGTGTGTTAAAGGAGAATTTTGAATAGAACAGAGCTGGAAGGGACCTTGGAGGTCTTCTAGTCCAGCCCCCTGCTCAAGGAGAACCTATAACGTTTCAGACAAGTGACTGTCCAGGCTCTCCAGTGATGGAGTCCCCAAAACCTCTGAACGAGTGAATTGTCCTCACGGTTAGGAAGTTTCTTTTTAATCCCAGGTTGCTTCTCTCCTTGATCAGTTTCCATCCATGGTTTCTTGTCACCAACTAATTCTTCTTTTCCTTAGACTCGCCAAACCCAAATCCTTGGCAACAGGAAGACCTGTGGACTTCAACTCCCAGAATTCCCCAGCCAGCATTTAAGGCCAATCGCAGCGTTCTCTTGTCACATGACCACAATTTAAGATGGGTTCGGCTGATTTCCAACCAGTGACACCCCTAGGAATATACTGATTCCCTTAATGACCACTGAGTTCTTTTAATGTCTGCCCCATTTGCTTAATGACATATATTGGGTTCGGTCACCTGGGTGCCTCAAGTTAAGACCATTATGACTTATAACAGAAATTCCCAACTCGATCACAATCCTACCTATCCCATCTACCTAGCTAGCTCCATCACGGTTATATCTTGATTAAGGTCATAAGTTGAGGACTACCCTTCTGTCAGTCACAACATTGCCCTGACAAGTGGCAGCAGATTCAGACAGTGAGGAGGTTGGGGAGGAACCTGGGCCAGTCCTGGAGTCTGGAGAAGCCTCTGATGAGGGCTCTGTGTTGGAGGCAGAGAGGGGGCCAGGGCCATCTGACAGTTATCAGCTGCCTTCGGAGTCAGGCATCAGTGAGGCAGAAGAACAGCTGGAGCCTGTTCCCAGTGTGCGCATGCGCAGAGTTGCCAGACGAAGGGAACAGCTAAAGAACAGGGGTTGACTTGGGAGTAAGGCCACAGGTGGACAATGAATGGCCCCTCCCAGAGGAAATAAGAGAGGAGCGAAAGGGGAGTGGAGTTTGCAGGAGACAATTAGTTCGCTTAATTGGTTCGTGACTCTCCGAGGCTCCTTGCCAAGTTTTGTAGATATTGGCGTGTCAGTTCTCCAAGCCAGATAAGGTCTGTGACTATAAATCCTCCTTTGAAAGACTTTGCTGGATGCAAAGGAGCAGAATTCACAGTCAATTAATAAAAGGGTTTTTTGTCAGGACCAAGAGTTTATTTCAGGCTCTTGGGAAGTTTTGGTCACAACAACAACAAATTCAACCCTGTTGATATCCCAAAAGAAGAATCGAAAATCAGATTTCTTGCAGTCACCATGTTCAGAGATGTCCATCTCGGCCAAGGATTCTGGCAGCCGTAGTTCCATCCCATCTGCAGACATCCAGCTGGGAAAGAATTTATCGTCTTTTTGAATTCGTAGCATATTTTGTCTTAAAAGAGACCTCCTGGGCTGGCTTTCTCCAGTTGGAGAGAGGAATAAATTGCAGAAATGATTCTGGTTAGAAATGGTTCTTGTTCTTCTCTTTGTAGTTGGATCCTTTCCCCCCAACCCCCCAAAAACCCCGGGACCATGATTTCCATCCGGTTCTCCTTAACGGAGAAGATGGTCGTAGGTATTCAACAGTTGTGGTACGACGGTCTCTGGGAGTGCAGATGAGAAATTTATTTCTCTGAGCTATAATCTCCTCCTTTTCTGTACCATGAAAGGGAAAAGCAAAAAAAAAAAATTGTTTAGTTCCCAGTTTTAATGAGAGACAAATCGAGAAGGCATTCTTCGCATGTCACAGTTGGAGTTGATTTTGTTATTTTATTGTCCCCAAAAAAGCATCACCAATCATTTTAGTTTAGTCGTCACGATGTAAAAAAGATGCGGAGACTCTGGAAAGAGTGCAGAGAAGAGAAACCAAGAGGACTAGGGGACTGGAGGCTAAAACATCCTACGAATGGTTGCTGGAACTGGGTATGTCTAGTTTAATGAAAAGAAGGATCAGGGGAGACATGATAGCATTGTTCCGATATCTCAGGGGCTGCCCCAAAGAAGAGGGAGTCAAGCTATTCTCCAAAGCACCTGAGGGCAGGTCAAGAAGCAATTGGTGGAAACTAATCAAGGAGAGAAGCAACTTAGAACTAAGGAGAAAGTGAAATAACTTGCCTCCAGAAGTTGTGAATCCTCCAACACTGGACGTTTTTCAGAAGAGATTAGATAACCATTTGTCTGAAGTGGTGTAGGGTATCCTGTCTAGGCAGGGGGTTGGACTAGAAGACCTTCAAGGTCCCTTCCAAATCTGTTCTTCTCTACTCTACTCTACTCTACTCTCTATTCTATTCTATTCTATTTTATTTTATTCTATTTTATTCTATTTTACCAAATTCATTCTGGGTTAAATCAAACTCGGGATTTGAAATTTAGACCACGGGCAGTGCTCGACTTATGACCTCAAGGGAGCCCAGAATTTTTGTTGCTAAGTGAAACACTTGTTACGTTTTGTCCCGTTTTATGACTTTTTCTTGCCAGGGCGGTTAAGCGAATCACCACCGCAGTTGTTAAGTCGGTCACAAAGTTGTGAAGTGAATCCGGTTTTCCCCCTGACTTTGCTTGCGAGAAGGTCGCAGAGGGAATGATTGCATGATACTGCAACCGTCGTAAGTACAGGCCAGTTGCCGAGCCTCTGAATTTGGGATCACGTGGCCCCGGGGAACGCTGCAACAGTCACGGATGTGAAAAATGATCCAAGTCTGCTTTTTGGGTGCCGTTGCAACTTTGAACAGTCATTCAGTGAGCTGTCGTAAGTGGAGAACGATCTGTACTGCAATAAGTGGGGAAATGGACATAAGTCGATAGTTTTTCAGGGTCGTTGAATGAATAGTCACCGAACGGATTATTGTGAATTGAGAACAACCTCTATCTATGCCACCCCTGTGGCCCAGGGGTGGACGTTTAAAATACAGAATTTGGGACAGGATGATGGGGAGTCCTTTCCATCCATCCCCTTCTCTCCCCCCTCCCTCCCTCTTTGTCTTCCCCTCCCTCTCCCTCCCCTCCTTTTGTTCTCCGTGGTTGTCCATAATGGGGACAACATGGAATTTTTTATACGTTTCAACGTACCCCCCCCCCTACTCTCGGCTGCGTTAAATTACTCTGGGGTTTCTGCTGGGAACAATGCAAAACTCATTTTCAGGAGTTTGGGGTCTGGGGGGTGGTTGGGATGGCTCTCTTGTGTCTTCAGTAGACTTTTTAATTTGGGCCAGGATTGGGGAGGGGGTAACCATGTGGAAGAATGGGCCTCAAAGACCCGCTCTCCCTCCCGCCCCCCCCCCAAGACACGTACTTGATGCGCGTTTGAGGTCTGCGCTCCAGCAGCGAATGCGCAAAAAATGGTGCAGAGATTGCCAACGGCTGGTCAAGAGGTCTCTGTTGCCCCCTACCCCCACCCCAACAGGATTGGGTTGCTCCTTGCCTCTCCTAATTAGTAATTGAGGATGGAGGGAGGGTTGGCAGATGGCCAAGGTCTGTGGCACATCAGCCCCTCATTATGAGCAAGCCCCCTCCCCTTTAATTGGACTCAAATGAGGCAGAGGGAGAGAAGCCCTTGCAAACATGTTCCTGGACAGCCCCCACGGGGGTCGGGAGGAGAAGATCTGTGGGTCTCCTTAAGAAATTTCGGTCCAATTTGCCAGGCCTGGCTCAGGAGTTGAGACTAATGTTAAGCAGCTGATGGTCATTCAGGGATGGGAGAAGGAGGCACCAGAGGGTGGGTGCTAAGGGGACGAGGGGACGTCCCCTGGAATGGAGAGGCTTCCCTCCTTGAAGGGCATGGCATTATGCAGAGGGGAGAGAATATTTGGAGCTCAGGATGGAACTGAGGAGGGGTCCTTGGTGCTCTCTGAAGTTGGTGGTTTTCTTGCAGACATTTCATGATCCAACTAGCTAATATCAATCTCTTCCCTTCCCTTCCCTTTCCTTTCCTTTCCTTTCAGTACAATACAATACAATAATACAATAGTAGAGTTGGAAGGGACCTTGGAGGTCTTCTAGTCCAACCCCCTGCCTAGGCAGGAAACCCTACACCACTTCAGACAAATAGCTATCCAACATCTTCTTAAAGATTTCCAGTGTTGGAGCATTCACAACTTCTGGAGGCAATTTCTGTTCCACTGATTAATTGTTCTGACTGTCAGGAAATTTCTCCTCAGTTCTAAGTTGCTTCTCTCCTTGATTAGTTTCCACCCATTGCTTCTTGTTCTACACTCAGGTGCTTTCGAGAATAGTTTGACTCCCTCTTCTTTGTGGCAACCCCTGAGATATTGGAACAATGCTATCATGTCTTTCCTTCCCTTCTCCTTCTGCTCTCTGGTGGTTGGTGGTTTTCTCGCAGACGTTTCATGACCCAACTAGGAGACATCATTAGTAACCTTCCTTCATCCTTCCTTCCTTCCTTCCCTCCCTCCCTCCCACCCATCTCCTTGGTGCTGTCTGAGCCTGGTGCTTTTCTTGCAAGGTGCTTCATGATCCAACTAGGAAACATCATCAACGCGATCAAGTTTTAATAACGAAACATCTGCAAGAAAACCACCAAGCTCGGAGACCACCAGCCACCAACCCCCCATCCAAAGTGGAGAATGGCTTTTGCCTCCTGGGGAGGGTCAGTTAGTCTCCATCCAACTCAAGGAAACGGCTGCTTTCTTGTCAATGCCCACTTGCCGCCTTGGGAATAAACAACCCAGTTTGCAAAGCTAGGTTGCGTCAAGGATAGAGAAGGGAGATGCGTTGGAGGAAGAGGCATTCTGGTCCTTAGTGTTGTTTTCAATCTTGGGGGGGTTTGCACACCTGCCTTTCGCTGAACACCCACATTTTTTGTCATGAGGTGTGTTAGCTCTAACTCGCGCGTACACCGGCAGTCCACTCACTCTGAGATTCTGGAGGACGGTAGGCGACAGGAAAAAAAAACCCTAACGTGAAACAAGGTTGGCAGTTTGGCGGTTCGAATCCCCAGCGCCGCATAACGGAGTGAGCTCCCGTGACTTGTCACAGCTTCTGCCAACCTAGCAGTTCGAAAGCAGGTAAAAAATGCAAGTAGAAAAATAGGAACCACCTTTGGTGGGAAGGGAACAGCGTTCCGTGCGCCTTCGGCATTTAGTCATGCCGGCCATGTGACCAATGAGACATCTTCGGACAGTGCTGGCTCTTTGGCTTTGAAACGGAGATGAGCACCGCCCCCTAGAGTCAGGAACGACTAGCACATATGTCCGAGGGGAACCTTTACCTTTTTATAAATCATGTGGCTCTTTCCCATCAGTCCTCTCTTTCTCTTGTTATTGCAATCCAATGACTTTTTTAAAAATATTTTTACCGTTTTCCGATTGACGTGATGCAGAGTTGCATCGATCCAGGGTTAAGATCCTCCGGATGTCCTCCCAGATTGATCTCGATTTGATTGTGCAGAAATAAATTCTACTGGTAAAGCAGCCTGGCTAAGAATGGAACCCCTGTTCTTGCAGCCCAAGGTAGGGCTATCACTGGATGGTGAGGAATGGATTTATACTCCTGTAGTGGCCCACCAGTGACCAGCAGAGCTGGCAGCAGATTCGGAGAGTGAGGAGGCTGGGGAGGAACCTCGGCCAGTCGTGGAGTCTGGGGAAGGCTCTGATAATGGCTCTGTGTCGGAGGCAGGGAAGAGGCCAGAGCGCTATGCCAGTTATCAGCTGCCTTCGGAGTCAGACATCAATGGGGCAGAGGAACAGCTGGAGCCTGTTCCCAGTGTGCGCATGCGCAAAGTTGCCAGACGAAGGGAACGGCTAAAGAACAGGGGTCGACTTGGGAGTAAGGCCACAGGTGGACAATGAATGGCCCCTCCCAGAGGAAATAAAAGAGGAGCGAAAGGGGAGTGGAGTTTGCAGGAGACAATCAGTTCACTTCATTGATTCGTGACTCTCCGAGACTCTTTGCCAAGTTCTGCAGAGATCGGCCTGGCCGCTCTCCAAGCCAGATAAGGTCTGTGACCGTAAATCCTCCCTGGAAGGACTTTGCTGGATGCGAAGGAGCCAAATTCACAGTCCATTAATAAAAGGGGTTTTTGTCGGGACCAGGAGTTTGCTTCAGGCTCTCGGGAAGCCTCGGTCAGAACACGAAGCACAATAGGTTGCCATGTTTTGGATCAAGAGATCCCTCCTTAAAAATCTGTTTCCATCCCTGGTGACCGGAGGGCATCTGTTTCGGTCAGCCTGGCCAGAGACCAATGTGGAAACTCCTGCTTTGCCCTTCAATTGATGCGTAGGGAAGGAAGGGCACCACCCTTTCTAACGACAAAAAAATGATGACTAGCAGAGCCGGGTGGAAGTCCCCACCTTTTGCATCTGGGCTGTTCCCACAGCCCATTCGGTCCCGAAGAGCAACAGGTGGCCACTTGGCCCTGAACCGGTCCAATTAATTTTTTTTTCCCCTCAGCCGTGAACCTGGGAAAACGCACTGTGAATGGACTTATTATCCGCAAGAGTTGTGCAGCTGGCCGGAGTTGGCACCGGTTAGCTGGGTTGGCTCTGCAGAGATTCCCAAAAGGGTGAACCCTAGTTGGCACAGTGAGCCTAGAAAAGATGGCAAAGAGGGCAGAACCAGAATTTGCTGCCTCCTAAGTCTCTGCCCGAGATTTCAGCTTTGCAATCGTATTTTTTTCTGGCCGGGAGCGGGGTGTGAAATAGCATCTCCGCAGGTCTTGGAAAGGCTGAGCTACACTATTAAACGAGAAACCGGGGAGTGGGGAGGAGAGGGGGAAAACAGAAAAGAAAGTGCTAAATATACAAGTATATATTCAAGAGTGAGATATAAAGGGGGGAAAACATAGGATAGATTAGAGAAGGCAAAGGAATAAGAAATAATACTAAACTATATTTGGGTTTGTGGAAATACACATCCCAAGGAAACATAAACTGAGATTTGAAAGAGACACCAATAACAACAGAAAAAGAAAAGAGAGAGAGGAGGAGAGGAAGAGGAGGGAAGGAAGAAAGAGGTAAGGAGAGGAGGGTGGAAGGGAGAGAAAGAGAAGGAGACAGGGTATGAAGGGGAAGGGGGAGAGTAGGAGCAGGGGAGAGGCAAGGGAAGAAGGAAGGGGAAGGAGAGGAGGAAGGAAGGAAGGAAGGAGAGAAGGGAAGGAGGCAGATAAGAAAGGGAAAATAAGGTGGTGTTATAACAGGCGGAAGGGATGGTAAATAAAGCAATCCAAATTGTATATTATAATCTATTAAATGGAATAACAAATGTATAAGTATGACAAATGTAAAGAAGAAAGGCTGAGCTTCTCGGGGCCTGCTCCTTTCCACCTGCCAGATGTGACTCGCACACCCTTTGCGTTCCCCAAGGGTTGTTACAGGGTTGTGTTGATTTGCTGCTTTGATGGGAAGGCAGTTCTCTTGGGGCAGTTTTTGCAAATTGGGGTAATGAGGAAGAGAGGGGGGGTTGCACCTGCAGGCGTAAGCCAGGATGTGCTGAATAAGCAGTCCTTGATTTTTTTTTGGGGGGGGGGAGAGGTTTCGGGGTCTACTTAGTCAGGAGAAGGAGAACGACGAGAGATTAAAAAATGAAACACCCTATTTTTAAAACGTCTTGCTTTAAAAAGTGGGCCTTTGAATTATTTCCTGATGCCTTAATGCTGGGGTGTCCAAACTTGGGAACTTGAAGACTTGTGGACTTCAACTCCCAGAATTCCCCAGGGGGGAATTCTGGGAGTTGAAGTCCACAAGTCTTCAAGTTCCCAAGTTTGGACACCCCTGCCTTAATGGGTGGACGCAAGGACTTTTGAACAAAGGCAGGTGCTTAACAACTCCTGGCTTATTTTACAGAGGGAGGGTCGATTCAGGATCCTATTTGGGGTGGGGGTTGGGGGAGGATCTCGTGCAAAAAAGAAGGGCTTGGAACATGCAACCTCATTTGGGGAATGGTCTCCTAAAACGGAGTGTGCACAGCTGGAAAATGGCGCGCGGCCCTCCAAGGCGAGGCAAGCATCCAATTTTAATCCCAAATTCAATGCATGAAATCGCAAGACACCCCCCCTCCCCCAAGGATGATTTTCCCTCCGTTGAAGATTTCCCAGTCGCAATAAAACGACTGCAATTCGGCGACACCGGAGGCCGCCACTAGAATTTGGGGACCAATCCTGTGGACTAGAAACTTAGACCTTAAAATGATCCTCGTGACGGCTTTTCCAATACATGGGGGCGCTATTTTACTGCCTCCACCCCCCCAATGTTTCTGTTGTCTTTTCGCACCCTCCCAAAGGGGTAAGTAATGTTCCTTAAGGCCACCTTGGTCTGAAGTGAAATTCCGCCTCCGGCGTAAATATGATCAATATTGCAGTTCTCTTGCCTTTGTTCGGCTCTTCGTGACCCCAAGAAATGCCCCGTGGGTTGAGCCGGAGAGAGGAGGGCAGGACTGGGGTTACTGCTCCCTCTGGGGCTGTGTGCCCAGAGCTGCCAGTCGGGGCTGATCAGCTGGGTTTGCCATAGCCTTGTCTCCCAGCAGAGCCAAAGAAATCTCATTGTGCCCTTCTGGAAGGATTCACAGCCCCTGCAGCTTGGCGTGTGCCCTATTCAACACGCCTGCTGCCAGACGTTGCTGCTTTCCCCTAAGATTTATCCCTGATCTTTATTCTGCCTTTGTTTGCAGCAAAGATGGAGAGGTGGAGGGCCAGGCTTAGGGAAGTGGAGGGATGGAGGGCCAGGCTTAGGGAAATGAGAATGGAAGTTCTCATTTCCGTGTTGCATGTTGCGTCCCAAGTTTTCTCTGGCTTGAAAGATTGGCAAACTTATAAGCTGCCATCAGCTCCCGGCTCCTGTTCTCGCCTTCCTCAACGTCGTCGAGCTGAAAGGTTAGCTGGAAGAATGGCTTGGCTGGATGGAAAAGACCTGGCCTTGGCCATCTCTGGATTTCATAAAAGGGGACAATGGAAGAATCCTAACAGAATAGCCGAGTTGGAAAGGACCTTGGAGTTCTTTTAACCCAACCCCCTGCTTAAGTGGGATATATACCATTTTAGGCAAACGGCGGTCTCAAAAAAACCTCCAGTGTTGGGGCATTCACAACTTCTGGAGGCAAGTCGTTCCACTGATGAATCGTTCTCACTGTCAGAAAGTTTCTCCTTCAATCTAGGTTGCTGCTCTCCTTGGTTCATTTCCATCTTGTTGCTTCTTGTTCTACCCTCGGGTGCCTTGGAGAATAGCTTGACTCCCTCTTCTTTGGGGCAGCCCCTGAGATATTGGAAGGCTGCTATCATGTCACCCCTAGTCCTTCTTTTCATTCAACTAGACATCCCCAGTTCCTGCAACCGTTCTTCCTATGTTTTGGCCTCCAGTCCCTTAATCATCTTGGTTGCTCTTTTCTGCACTCACTCTTGGATTTAAAGCAATCCTGTTTGGCAAATCCAGCTTCCTTGTGTTTCCAGCTGCATTCCCCCCCCCCCCCAATTCTTCCTCCCTGCAAAAATCTAGGATGAGTCAAGCTTTCTCCTGTGGCCTCCCCACCCCTCTCCCCACCCACCCCTCTGCTCATCTCCTTCCTTAATTGCCACACTGGGAAATCATCTGACTCCGAAGCCCTTTGTCTGGCCTTCAGGAGGCTGGTAATTAAACGTCTGCCTGCCTATGGGGATCTGCCTATGGTGGTTTTGGGGTCCAAGCTGAATGGAGCTAGCTCTCTCCCCCACCATCACACCCCAGCCTGATAAAAAGGCCCACTTATGCCTTTGCAGAGAAATTGGGAACGGCTGCAGCACCCAGGAATTGCTGTAGAGAAGAGGTCTCCAACCTTGGCAACTTTGAAGACTTGTGGACTTCAACTCCCAGGAGTTCCCCAGCCAGTCCTTAAAATAAAATTAAAAAAGGACGTAAAACCTTAAAAACTCCTTAAAACCAAGCTTTTGAAGGGGTTTTTAAGGTTTTAAAACTCCAGAACCTTGTTGTTGTTAGTTGCAAAGTCATGTCCGATCCATCGCGACCCCAAGGACAACGTTCCTCCAGGCCTTCCTGTCCTCTACCATCCTCTGGAGTCCATTGAAGCTCACGCTGATTGCTTCGGTGACTCCATCCAGCCACCTCCTTCCCTGTTGTCCCCTTCTTCTTTTGCCCTCCATCGTTCCCAGCATGAGGCTCTTCTCCAGGGAGTCCTTCTTCCTTCCCATTAGGTGGCCAAAGTCTTTGAGTTTCCTCTTCAGGATCTGGCCTTCTAAAGAGCAATCAGGGTTGATCTCCTTTAGGACTGACCGGTTGGATGGCCTTGCAGTCCAAGGGACTCAATGCAGGAGTCTTCTCCAGCACCAGAGTTCAAAGGCCTCCATTCTTTGGCGCTCAGCCTTCCTTATGGTCCAACTTTCACAGCCACACATTGCAACTGGGAAAACCGTACCCTTGACTAGACACACTTGTGTTGGCAGGGCGATGTCTCTGCTTTTTAGGATGCTGTCCAGATTTGCCATCGCTTTCCTCCCCAAGCCTTACTGCCTCTTTAAAACCAAGTGTGGAATTGACAGCGCAATTTCACTTTTGTGGGTTGTAGCACAAAGCCACAAAGCATACCGAAAATGCAGGCCAGGTTATGGGGCTCCAGACAGGTAAATCTCAATCCTGGGACTGAATTGTAGAAGGGTTTTTTTTTTAAAAATTGTGGGGGTGTCCCGAGGACCAAGATGCCTGGGCAACACGCCGGCAGTTGGAGGGCTTGCGTAGTTGACAAACACACTCAGCCTTTAGCTAAATCCAGCTGCCGCTGAACAAATAGAGTGGGTTTAAGTCCCTGTCATCCGGCTCCACGATGTATGCAGTTTCCATAGAAATAGATGTAGCTGGTTCTTTGGCCATAATTCAGAATTTTCTGCTCTGATAGCAGAAGCTCTGCTTTGCCGGGGCTGCTGGAGAGAAGACCAGTGCCAAGGATGTGTTCCTGCTGCTGGGCTAGCTTTTACAGCCCTCTCTAAGTGGTTGACGGAGTCAGCCTCTTGCCCCCAACAATCTGGGTCCTCATTTTACCCACCTCGGAAGGATGGAAGGCTGAGTCAATCTGGAGCCTAGTGAGATTGGAACTGCCAAATTGTACTTCAGTTGTTGTGAGAACTTCATCCCTGGAGGCTTTCAAGAAGAGACCGGACTGCCCTCTGTCAGAAATGGTGTAGGGTCTCCTGCTTGGACTAGATGACCTACAAGGTCCCTTCCAACTCTGTTGTTGTTGTTATTATTATATTGTAATTCTGAGTGACAATTCAGAAATGGTTTTATAACAGCGTTGAAAGGGACCTTGGAGGTCTTCTTATCCGACCCCCTGCTCAAGCAGGAGAGCCTCTACCATTCTGGACAAAGGGGCTGTCCAATTTCTTGAAAAGACCCAACGATGAAGCACTCACAACTTCTGGAGGCAAGTTGGGTTCATGAATCCTTCTCGCAGTTAGGGATTTTCTCCATAGTTCTAAGCTCCCTTCTGCAGCGTGTCCTTTACAACCACAGCCGGGATTAGAATTTCCATCGCTAAGGAAGGCAGGGATTAAGCAAGTTGCATCTGATTTTTAGGAACTTTTTTTGGGGGGGGCAGGATCGTTAAGAGAATCTGGCTGTGATTAAGCAGATCTGGTTTTCCTCCTTTGATTTTTGCTTGTTGGATGTTGCCTGGGAAGGCTGAACGTGGAGTTCTACAAACCGTCATAAATGGAACTTGGTTTTTGTTATTAGTTGAGAGGTTGTGTCCATCCCATCGCGACCCCCATTCCCTCAGGCCTTCCTGTGCTCTACCATGCAGAAGGGAGCTTTCTGGTCCGTTTCTCCCATTAGTTTCTGCTTGGGTAGCAGAATGGATGGGTCAATTCCCCCCTCCTGCCCCCCCCAGCCATCCGCCCAGTTTCCTTCCTTGCTCTAATTTTGCACGTCAGACATTTTATGGAGTCGATGATGCTTTTTGACTGCCTAAGATGGGTTTATTTTTGTAAGAAAGAAAAGGCCCATTTCCTGTCTGCGCTTAAGAGCAAACGGGCAGGAAGGCAGAGTCTCGGAGGCCAAGAAACTCTTAAAACTCTAAAAAGTCCTCAGAAGAGGAACCTCTGAAGCAGCCAGTGAAGAATTAGCTAGCTAGCAGATTCTGATACAAATTAATAAGAGTCGGAAGGGACCTTGTAGGTCATCTAGTCCAACCTTCCCGCCCAAGCTGGAGACCTTACACCATTCCTGACAGATGGAAGTCCAGTCTCTTCTTGAAAGTTTCCAGGGATGAAGCTCCCACAACTTCTGGAGGCAACTTCTGTTCCGTTGAATATAGAATAACAGAGTTGGAAGGGACCTTGGAGGTCATCTAGTCCAACACACACACACCCGCTGAAGCAGGAGACCTTACACCATTTCTGACAGATGGCAGTCCAGTCTCTTCTTGAAAGCTTCCAGGGATGAAGCTCAACCGATTTATTGTTCCGTCAGGAAATTTCTCCTTATTTCCAGCTTGCTTCTCTCCTTGATTAGTTTCCACCCGTTGCTTCTTGCTTTACACTCAGGTGCTTTGCAGAATAGCTTGACTCCCTCTTCTTTGGGGCAGCCCCTGAGATATCAGAACACTGCTATCATGTCTCCCCTAATCCTTCTTTTCATCAAACTAGACATACCCAGTTCCTGCAACCGTTCTTCATATGTTTCAGCCTCCAGTCCCCTCATCATCTTTGTTGCTCTTCTCTGCCCTCTCTCCACATCTTTTTTTGCATCGTGGCAACCAAAACTGGATGCCGTATTCCAAGTATGCCCTTACCAAGGCCTTATAAAGTGGTATTAACACTTCACTCCTTAGTTGCCTTCCTGGGGAATGTCAGGATGCCGTCTTGCTACTTTTTCGGTTCTTCTCCGTGGGGTTAGCTTAGAAGTCGGGACAACTGCGTGCCATTCCACCTCTTTCTTTCTCTTTTCTCCATGGGGTTCCTGCCATCTTATCATCCTCTCTTTAGCTGGTTGTCTCTACCCCGGAGGGTTGTTTTTTGTTTTGTGCTCATTGGAGCCGAGACAGAAATGCTGAGGATGCAAATCTGAACTCTGAGGAATTTCAAGCGTGGGACTTGCCAAGCATGTCAGCAGTTGGTGTTGGGCCGTGTGAATTTTGAGAAGCCGCAGCGACTGCCAATGAAGCATTTTTCTCTTAGATTCCTCCCTGGGGATGAACAGGGTCTTTTGACAAGGGTGTCCAACTGTGGCAGGTTTTA
Source organism: Natrix helvetica (assembly GCF_964273705.1). Lineage (NCBI taxonomy): Eukaryota > Metazoa > Chordata > Lepidosauria > Squamata > Natricidae > Natrix > Natrix helvetica. Next base: position 3,708,924 of record NC_138557.1, read on the forward strand.
AGACTTGGGGACTTCTACTCCCGGAATTCCCCAACCAGCCATGGGTTTTTCAGTTCCATCATCCTTATTCCTCTTCTACAGGGTCAAATTTGCATTAGCTTAAAGCAGCATTTCTCAGCTTTGTAAGATGCGTGTACTGTGACTTCCAGAATTCGGTGGTGGTTAGATGTGCTAGCTTTGAGAAGAGCCTAAACCAGGGTTGTCCAACTGTGACAACTTTAAGACTCATGGGCTTCAACTCCCAGAATTCCTCAGCCATCCATGGTAACTTTTAAGACTTGTGGACTTCAACTCCCAGAATTCCCCAGCCTTGCTAAGTGAGGACTACCTGTATAGACAGATAAGACTTTGGATCAGTGGTGGGATTCAAAATGTTTTACTACCAGTTCTGTGGACGTGGCTTTGTGGGCGTGGTGTGGCTTTGTGGGTGTGGCAGGGGAAGTATACTGCAAAATCCCCATTCCTTCCCCACCCCATTAACCTGCTTTCCAACTCCGTTCTCCTGTTCAGGGCAACAAAAGAAGCTCGACTGGGAGGTATCAGGGGCGGGGCCAGCCTATTTGCCGCTTCTCTGAACTACTCAAAGTTTCCGCTACCAGTTCTCCAGAACCTAGGGGGCCTTGACTCCCTCCGCCATCTGTGTCTCTTCTTCTAGGGATCGATCTCTCAGCCAACCAAGATGAAGAGGGTGACCAGGAAACCTTCCAGATGGAAATCAACAAAGAGACCAAGAAATGCACCTTCAGGACTTGTACTGGGAAATACTGGACTCTGACCTCCAACGGTGGAGTGCAATCCACTGCCTTGACTAAGTGAGTTCCAGTTACTCCAAGATTGCTAAGAAATCTGTGGGAATGGGTTATGAGTTTGAGTCCTTGCTTTGTGCTAAGCCCTTAAATTGTTGTTGTGGCCCTCCAGCGGAGCTGGCAGCAGAGTCGGACAGTGAGGAGGTTGGGAAGGAACGTGGGACAGTCTTGGAGTTTGGGGAAGACTCGGAGGAGGGCTCTGCGTAGGAGGCAGAGAGGGGGCCAAGGCCGTCTGGCAGTGATCAGGTGCCTATGGAGCAGTGAGGCAAAGGAACAGCTGGAGCCTGTTCCCAGTGTGCGTATGCGCAGAGCTGCCAGAAGGAAAGAACAACTAAGAAATCAGGGTCAACTTGGAAGCAAAGCCACAGATGGACGGTGAATGGCCCTTCCCATAGGAGTGAAAGGGGCGGGGGCTTTGCAGGAAACAATTCGTTCATTCAGTTGTTAGATTCATTTCAGGAGTGTGAAGATCTGTCTTTGAATCTCAGAGACTCTGTGCCCAGTCTTTCCTTGCACAGCACTTCATTTGGCAAATATTCACATGGCAGCTTTCCAAGATAGATAAGGTCTGTGGTCATAAATATTCCTTTGAAAGACTCTTTGCTAGGCCTTTGCCGAATGTGAAGGAGAGGAATTCATATTTGTTTAATAAAAGGGGTTTTGTCGGGACCAGGACTCTGCCTCCTGCTTTTGGGGGAAGCCTAGCTCAGAACAAATTGCTTGCTTGAGCATGCTGTAGGAATCCCACCATTCTAGTTTATTCCACCAAGTAGTTGAAATAACCAATAGTTTAGCATGAAGAGCCCAGCAACTGGTCCTGTGGGGAATGGGGTTTTAATTTCCAAAATACAAAGTGTTTGATCAGGGTGTGACAGTACATGCAAACGCTACCTGCTCCCAAGAGAGAATGATTCAAACACGGTGAACTTAAACAGCACTTGTGCAAAAACAAAAAAATAAAATAACATCTGAGGCCAAAATAACTTTGACTGTTCTGGAAGGTTTCTGAATTTGATGTCCAACAGGGTCAAAACGCCAAACATATCCAGAATCCCTAAACCAGTGTTTCTCAACCTTGGCGACTTTTAAGTCCTGTGCACTTCAACTCCCAGAATTCCCCAGCCAGCTGGCTGGGGGATTCTGGAAGTTGAAGTGTACAGGACTTAAAGTCGCCAAAGTTGAGAAACACTGCGCCTAAACAATCTTGTTTTCAAATTCGAAATGTTTTGCGTATGGCTTCGGTGCCAGGCCGCAAACATTTATTTGCTCAATGCTTAAGAAAATAAATACATCTGGGAAAAAATGACCCCGTGGGCTGGAAAAGACTCAACTCATTGGCCGTTAAGTAGAGCTGAGGTGGCACAGTGGCTAGAGAGCAGTACTGCAGGCTACTTCAGCTGACTGCAGTGTTGCAGGCTAACTCTGCCCCCTGCCAAGAGTTCGATCCTGACCGGCTCAAGGTTGACTCAGCCTTCCGTCCTTCCGAGGTGGGTAAAATGAGGACTCATATTGTTGGGGGCAAGAGAGGCTGACTCTGTAAACCACTTAGAGAGGGCTGTAAAAGCACTGTGAAGCGGTATATAAGTCTAAGTGCTATTGCTAAGTGCTATTAAGTTTGTGGAGATGCTCGTGCTGTCCAGAGGCCACAGCAGGGGGAAAAAAACACCTCATTTTTTCAGAAGTGTGTGGAGAAATTGGGAGAAAGCTACCACCATCGACACGAGGGGTGTCGAAACCATCCTTGGTTGCGTTGTGGTCCTGACAAGGGGTGGGGACTGGGGAACGTTGGTCGTTCGTTCTCCCCTGATGCTATGACAGAAAAGGCCCTTCTCAGTCTTGCTTTGCTCCAGCAGGAATGCCAACTGCTACTTCGACATTGAGTGGTGTGACCGGCGTATCACTCTGAAAGCTGCCAACGGCAAATACGTCACTGCCAAGAAGAACGGGCAGCTTGCTGCTACGGTCGAAACGGCCAGTAAGTGCTTTCTTTGCCTCTGTCGATCAGGTGTTTTATTTATTTATTTATTTATTATTAGCGTTTATATACCGCCCCCTCTCCCGAAAGGGACTTTTATCAGGCAGGACGCAGTGGCTCATTGGATAAGACACTGAGCTTGTTAATTGGGAAGGTCAGCAGTTCGGCGGTTCGAATCCCTAGCGCCGCCTAACGGAGTGAGCTCCCGTGACTTGTCCCAGCTTCTGCCAACCTAGCAGTTCGAAAGCATGTTAAAAAATGCGAGTAGGAAAATAGAAACCACCTTTGGTGGGAAGGGAACAGCATTCCGTGGGCCTTTGGTGTTGAGTCATGCAGGCCACATGACCACGGAGACGTCTTCAGACAGCGCTGGCTCTTCGGCTTTGAAATGGGGATGAGCACCCTCCGCCCCCTAGAGTCAGGAACGACTAGCACATATGTCCGAGGGGAACCTTTACCTTATCAGGAGAAGCCAGGAGTGTATCATGGTGGGAGCGTCCGCTGGTTAAACGTGGCCGTCCTGAGGTTGGGGCGATTGGAGCTAACCTGGATATAGTGGGAAGCAAATTGGTTTCCTGGTAAATATCGCTCCGTTCCCTCCATTCTCCAATGGCAGGTGAGACCGAGCAGTTCCTCATGAAGCTGATTAACAGGCCCATCATCGTTTTCCGTGGAGAACATGGCTTCATCGGCTGTCGGAAGATGACGGGCACCTTAGATTGCAATCGATCTTCTTACGATATCTTTCAGCTGGAGTTTAACGATGGTGCCTACAACATCAAAGGTAAGGACTCTCCCTGGCCGTGAAGCAGACTCTCCTTAGGGCAGGGGTCCCCAAACTTGGCACCTTTAAGACTTGTGGATTTCAACTCCCAGAATTCTTGAAGACCTCTGCCTTAGGGCACCGGTCAGCCTTCCCCAACTAGTTGCCATACTGAAGTCTGCTGTCAGCGCCCAGAATTCCTAGCCACACACCGGTTGGGAGGATTATGGACACCGAAGTCCAGAAAAAGGCGGGTGATGTCCTCCACATCCCTTCCTGGAGGAGTTGAGATTGAAAGTAGGAAGTTCGCATTAAGGCAGGTTTGAACTATCCTGGCCCCACAGATGCTCAAATAATTTGGGGGAAGAGTCTGCTGGAGACCGTAGGAGAAGATCAGGCAGGACTGGTGGGGAGGAGGAGTTAAGCAAGCCATCAGCCTAGAATCCTTAACGTTGCCACAAATGGTCCAAGTCCAAACCCCTCTTGAATTCCGTTGGCCCTTCTTTGGTGCCAATTTTGTTGAACTTTACTTGGGTGTAGGTGTTCTGACCCAGCTCCCCATCCACGACAAACCCTCTGAAGTGAACTCAAGGATTCAGAAACAAAAAGTTTCTCTCTCAACACAGGCTAACAAGGCTGGAAGACAAATAAGTTGTCTGCCACATCTATTCATCTCCGCCCCCTGCCTTTTATCCCCAGACATAGGGTGGGGCTTCGCTAGCAGCAGCGGCTCTTCCGTCCTGAGGACCGGCCCATAGATTTCCACTGTTCTCCTCTCCCCTGTGTCTTCTGCACACCTATTCATCTCTGCTCTCTGCCTTTTATCCCCAGAGCTAGGGTGGGACTTCACTAGCAGCAGTGGCTCTTCCGTCCCAAGGACCGGCCCATATATTTCCACTGTTCTCCTCTCCTCTGCCTTCTGTGCATCATGCCCTGGACCCAGCTGTCCCTCCTCTTCCTCATCAGCTACCTCCAGACCTGGGGGCTGTTGACTCCCCATCTGAGGGCTGACAGACGACCCAGGCTCCACCTCTCTCTCTTCCAGCTCCATTCCTCCTTCCCCCTCGGAGCTCTCAGGTTGCCTTGATGCTGATCCTGACTCCCCCTCTTCCTCCTCCTCCTCCTCCTCCTCCTCCTCCTCCTCCTCCTCCTCTGATTTGGCCCTGGAGGTCGCCAAGAGGCCACAACAGTAGCCTTGAATAAATCTTCTATGCTACAACCCTTCCAATGGTTCTGATCCTTTGCGGCCGACATCCTGTGGCCCTGCTGGAGGCGCCGCCTTGAATCGGTTTCCCTCTCCCCCTTCTCCTTTTCAGATTCCACCGGAAAATATTGGATGGTGGGAAACGAGGCGTCCATCACCAGCAGCAGCGATTCTCCCGTGGACTTCTTCTTCGAGTTCTGCGACTTTAACAAGGTGGCCATCAAAGTCAACAACAAATACCTGAAGGGCGACCATGCCGGGGTCCTCAAAGCCTCCGCCGACGCCATTGAGCCCTCCACCCTCTGGGAGTATTAAACGCACTTTAGTCTCCTTCCCTTCGCTCTACGCTTCCTCTCTCCCCCCCCCTTTCCTTTTTTTCGGTTGCCAACTTCCTGCAGGAATTTTCCTTTTGGTATGTTCTGGTGTGTCTTTTTCAAAGAGGGATTATATCTTTCAGACTTGGCCTGCTGCCTTTGGTCTGCCATATTGTTGTTGTTGTTGTTGTTGTTGTTTTAAGTTGAGTTTTTCCCCCTCCCCTCCCTTTGTTACGTGAGCTCATCTAAAACTGGAAGAAGAAAACAAACCATTGTTGATCTGCAGAAAATGTCCTGCTCTCACCTTGTGGACTTTTTGTTAGCAGGGAGAAAGAAGGGAAACGTTGGGTGGGGGGGAATGAACGAACCTCTCCTTTCGACCTCTGCTGAATTGAAATCAATTCAGTTCCGAATCGAAAAGGAATATATTTCTCATCCTTGGAATCGGAAAACGTGCCCTACTCCACCCCTCCCCATCTGTTCCCCCTCCTCCTGAGATGATGTGGGTGTGTCTTCAGGAAGAGCTAGTATTGAGCTCAGCAAGAGCCCACTTTGGAAAACTTTGAGGGTTTTGTGGGCTCAGGACCCCACCTTCTGTCTCGGTGTAGGTGGGGGTCCGTGATTCTTGTCCTCAGCTGGGCTTTCCCAGTTTGAGCTGGGATATCTTCTGCAGTGAGAACGAAGAGTTCTCTTTCTTGGCTTTTTTAAGTTACTCATCCCCCTTCTTTGGCGAAGATAGAGGAGAAGTCGCTTAGCGTATCTTGTCATCCCTTGGGATGAGAGAAGAAGGAGGGGTAGGAGAAAGAGACAAGATGTGAATCTAAGGTGAGCTACCAAAGCAGGACAGAAGGTCTGTCTTGATGCTCACAGACTAAACGAGCTGCTTCTTTCCAAATGGAATCGTACTGGACCTCCGCGCGTTCATCTCATCCTCAAAAGATCCAAGAGAATTCCTTGGTTTTTTTCCCCCCACCCTTGTGCACCCCTCCCCCAAAGCATCTCTAAACATCTCCCCGAAACACGCCGAGAAGCCATTGATGTTGCCTTATGGTTCTTTTCCCTTTCTCCCTGAAAGGTGCAACCGTAATCGAATTTCCCTTTGTCTCTTTTCTACCTTTCTCATCATTGGGGAGGTCTTAACATTTGGTTAGAGCAGGCCAGGACTACCGTGAAGCTGTTGCTTACGGATGGATGCATCAGATAAAGGCGTTGAGTTGCACATCAGTATGTCCGCGCGTCTCATTTCCCCCCTCCCTCCCTCTTGCTTTGGCTGGGGGAGAAACATCTCGACATCTCCTCTGTTTCTCTTCACCGTTCATCCATGATGGAGGGCAGCTTCCCTGCCAGCAGCTGATACAACTGACTTGAAAAATTGAACAGGGACTTAGTCATGACGCAGATCAGTCCGCAGGAGAATTGGATCTCCCTTGGTTTTCCTCCCAAGTACTTTTCACTGAAATGTCTTTGTAGATTTTTTGGGGGGAGGGAGGTATGGAAGACGAGATGGTGGGGAAGGTATTGGGAGGAGTGGGTCAAGCAGAGGTGAAGCCATGCTGCGTGTCCACAAACTCTTCAGGGGAATCCTCCATCGCCAACTTATCTGTGTCCCTTAAACTAGCATCATTTGCACAACACATGTCCACTGCATTGTTCTACCTGTTGACCTCAACTGGAATATTTGTCGTCTTCTCATCTCGCCGCCTGCTTCCCCCCCCCTCCCCCCAATTGTAAACTCTGAGTCAACGTAGCCATTTCTGGCTTCTGCATCTCAGCAGCTTCCCACATCTCATCTCATCTCTTCTCTTGACAAGCTATGTTGAGGGCCTCCTCAAGACGAGACCCCAGCATCATCTCGTGACCCACCGGGTCTGCTTCTGTGAATCCCGCACTTTGCCCCCGCGGAACCCCAAAAGATAGAAAGTTGAACAGGAAAAGTCTTCTCTTGACTTAGATCAACTTGCCCCTCCAAGCCCAACCTAACTTAGCCGCTTTGCTAGGATCGTTGTTTGGCCTAGCCCAACTTGATCTTTAACACGTTGCTTAACTCTTTGGGGAGTCCCGAGGAGTCTTCCGTGCACGCACGTTTTGTGTGGATTTATTTTATTATTATTTTGTCGTCGTCATCCGATGCGATGGCTTCTTGGGGTTTTAATCTCTGCTTCCTTAGGCCAAGCAGACCCCAGATTTACCCCTGAAGTCTGCGGGGGGGGGACTTCGCTTGAAATGGTGCTCTCTGATCCAAATCCATGAATTTTTAAGATCCAGATTTGTATTTCCTAAACGCATTAACTTTGGGGGAGGGGGTTTGGCCAAATTTTCAAAGGGGTTGGTGGGTTTTTGATTAACTTAGGGGGGGAACAGCAGGGACCACGTCCTAAGCCTTAACAAAAGCATCCACACTCTGCCATCCATAAGGTGACTTCGATAGGAATTGGTGCTCTAAACTTTATAGCAATGGAAATTATTTGCCTTATGAGTAAAAGAGGGTTTTTGAGCTGGGGTTCGCCTGGGAATCTTAACTGGATTGCGCTGAAGTTCTGGAAACTCTAGAAACCTTAAGCTTGTGAAAGAAACCACGATTTAGGGAGCAGAGATGACAACCCAGTAGGCCTCCGGAGTCTGTCCTGTTTTCCTGTGTCTCTTGCCCACCTGGTGGGATTTGGATCATGTTACACCTCACTGCCTTTCCTCCTGTAACAGTTTGTCAGTCAAGAATTCTTGCCTTCTATTTCCTTGACTATTGTGGCTATGAAAAGCATCTCATATCCTGATATGTTTAGTTAATTTTTCCCCCCTCCTTTAAAAACACTTTTTTGTAAGTGCCATTTGTATAAGAAGCATCAAATGGAGAAGAGAATTGACAAAATAAAAACCTGCATACAGATATAAAACTGTTGGCTGCGTCTTTGGTTATTTTAGAGGCTACTTTGGGAAATTTGACTCATGGATTTTTTTAATCTTTTCTCTTGGTGGTCTCTCAAACACTGATCCCCACAGGAGGCAGCTTAGCTTAGCAAGGTACACAAACACACAAATAATATCATTTGCAGGACCACAAAGAGGGGAGTTTATGCCCTGCATTTCCTGAGAGATAATTCTTTACCCTGTTTGCCTTGCAAGGTATTTTCCCCTTCCCCATTTATTTGTAAACAATTCACTCACAGATGTGCATTCATTTAGGAAGGGACTGTCCTCTTTGTAGAGTTGTAAGCCACAATAGTGTGGGTGGGTTAACACCAAGCAATAAACAATGCCCCAATCAAGGAACTCCCAACTCCATAAGCGCCAGCCTAAGAAGGACCCACAAACGGGGAAAGCCACTTGGATATAAACAAAGAGCAAACCCCACTCCCTTCTACCACTGATGACGTTACCTAGTTGGGTCATGAAACGTCTGCAAGGAAACAAGCTCAAGAGAGCACCAAGGAACCCCACATGATGGGATATTTGAAACCAGCTTGAGACTTGGTTCCAAAGCTACATCCTTTAGAGCTGTGGTCACCAACTGGTGGTCCGTGAGAAAATTTTGGTGGTCCACGGAAAAATTATTTGCATTTTTTATATTGCACTAAATTAGGGATCCTCCCATGGGCTGGATACATGCAAGGAACGCTTGTGTTGCTGCAGAGAGTCTCCCCCTTTGGGGTCCTTTTGTGAGGATCGGAGGGGGGCAGAAATTCCGACTTGGGATCTGCTTCAGCCTCATGGTGGGGGGCTTTGGGCGAAGGCTGGAGGGAAGCACCATTGGTGGAAAAGAGCCAGAGAGCCTCGTTCCAGTGGGACTGCATCGTGGCCTGGAACTGGCTGACCATCTCAGCCCAGTGAGCCTCACTTAACAACGTACATTTGGGACTCCGTTGTGGTTGTAAGTGAGGGGGTGCCTGCAGTTTAACCGAGCAGTTTGCCAGAGGGTCTTATAGCCATGGTTTTAGTTCCTTCTCAAGGCAAATCAGCCCCCACAAGAGCCTGCAGAGCTGCAGAATCTGACCCTTAATAAAAGCAGGGCTGCTGACGGATGAGGCTTTCCCGTTGCCATGGTGATGAGGCCTGCTGGAGCATCTTGCCCGGAAGATCAAAAATGGGGACTTGCAGCCCCCATGAGACGGCAAAAAAGCCCGATTTGCAGAAACCTCCTTGCTACTTCAGACCAATTCCACCCCCACCCCCCCACTGCTTTCATTCCCCCCCCCCCATACCAGAACGAGAAACCTAGTTTAGCTTAGCCACCATTAAAGGCAGGAGTGGCTGGTATTCTCTTGAAGTCCACTTCTGAATTATGCAGGGAAGGTTTTTGTTTTTTAAAAAAAAAAAAGTTTAAACTTCCTTCAGATGCTGCAGAATGACGGGAGCCCAGAAGTAGCAAGAGAGAGAGACTCCCTCTTAATTATTATTATTTTTTAAGTGCTGGATTGAAAATTCATTTTGCATGACCCCTATTCTTTGCTTTGGTGGATAATAAACTTTTTTTCTTTTTTTCTCACATTCTTTCTTTTCCTTCCTTCCTTCCTCTCCTTCCTTCCCCCCTCCCTCTCCTCCCTTCTTTGCTTGGTGGAAACAATAAACGCGGCAAAATATTGCTGTGGGATGCAGATTTAACAGATTTAACATAGTTGGAAGGGACCTTGAAGGTCATCTAGTCTAATCCCCCCCTCCCAAGTAGGAGACCCTACACCATTCCTGAGAGTCTCTTCTTGAAAGCCTCCAGGGATGAAGCTCCCACAACTTCCGAAAGCAACTTCTGTTCCATGGGTTGATTGTTCTCACTGTCAGGAAATCCCTCCTTATTTCCAGGTTGAATCTCTCCTTGGTCAGTTTCCATCCATCGTTCCTTGTCTGACCTTCGGGTGCCTTGGAAAATAGCTTGACCCCTTCCGCTCTGTGGCAGCCCCTCCAATATCGGAAGATGCTATCCTGTCTCCCCTGGTCCTTCTCTTCATTGGACTAGCCATGCCCGGTTCCTGCAACAAAGTCCTTGCTCTTTATAACAAGGTGGCCACTGCATGCAAGACCTGGAATTGAAAATCTTTGGGTTTGGCCGTGCAACAACAAGAGAGAAAACGGTGTCATCTGAAGACATTTTGGGTCAAAAGGGGAAGATGAGTTTGCAGCAAAGGGTGGTTAATTTTTAACAAGTTTATTCTTGAATGGAGGTTTTTTTTTCTTTTAAAAAAAAATCTTCTAAGCCACCCTGAGTCAGTTGGATGAGACAGGCTGGCTATATAAATAATGTAAAAAAAAAAAAAGAATTACACTTCCCTTATTACAAAGGCCTGGGCAAGCCTCCATGGGATGACTCAAGCTAGAAACGGCTATTAAGGTTCAAATATTCACAGTTACCATCACGAAATTCTCTTCACCCCCCCCCCCTCCAAGGCAATTACCTTCGCTTCCTTCTTAAAGAGCAATTAACCACATCCTCGGAGGTTGAGAGGGGTTTTGAACCTTGGCTCAGCTGCTGCCTCCTGACCTTTTCCAATTCTCTCCGGTATCATTAAAAGCAACGAGGGGAAGGATGGCGGGAGGACAATGAATAAAAGAAATAGAAGACAGAACGGAAGCCCAAGGAAAACGCTGAGAATTCTCTTTTAAAAAATCAGACTTTAATTGGCCTCCCAAATACACTGGATTTTTTTTTTTTAAAAAATCAGATTTTAATCACTGCCTTCTGATTACACTGAATTCCCGGTGAAAAAGGGAAAGACCTGTGAAAGGAACAATGGATGGAAACTTGATCCAGGAGAGACCTAGTTACCTGCGGGATCGTATTCTGCCCCATACATCCCTACGACCCATCCGCTCGCACAGAGAGGGACTTCTCCAGGTGCCGTCCACCAGACAGTGTCGAGGGGCGGCGCCTAGGAGCAGAGCCTTCTCTGTGGCGGGCCCAGCCCTGTGGAACGACCTCCCTCCGGATATTAGGACCACCACTGACCTCCGCTCCTTCCGTGTAAAGCTCAAGACCCACCTATTCCAAATAGCTGGCCTGGCTCAACCATAACTTCATAACGCTCCTGACGGGTTTTTAATTCGGTGATTTTATTCAATGGGATTTTAAATTGTGTTTTTTAATTGTTTTCACTCATTAGTCTACCTCCTCCATGCACATGTTTATGTCCTTGTTTTATGTATGTATGTCTGTCATTATCTGTATTTTATTTGTTTTGATTGTACACCGCCCCGAGTCCTTCGGGAGAGGGTTGCGGCTAACAAATAAAATTATTATTATTATTATTATTATTATTAATCTAGAAATAAGGAGAAATTTTCTGACAGTGAGAGCAATCAACCCATGGAACAGAAGTTGCCTTCGGAAGTTGTGGGAGCTTCATCCCTGGAGGCTTTCAAGAGGAGACTCGGCTGGCATTTGTCAGAAATGGTGTAGGGTCTCCTGCTTGGGTGGGGGGTTGGGCTAGATGACCTACAGGATCCCTTCCAACTCTGTTAATCTGTTAACAATTGGTTGCTTTCTTGCCGACATTTCATGGCCTAACTAGGTATCACCATCAGTACTAGAAGGGAGTGGGGTTTGCTCTCTGTTTATAAAAAAGGGGCTTGTTTTGTCACTGTTGGCTGGAGGATTCTTGGTGGCTCCTTGATTAATCTTTTGTTCACTGCTAACCACATCCTAATCAAGGAGCCACCAAGGACACTTCCATCAACACGACAGGACAAGACAGTTGTATAAAGAGAGCTCAAGACTTACTCCCTTCTAGCACTGACATCACCTACTAGTAGGGTCACGAAACGTCTTCAAGAAAAGCTCAGAGAGCATTAACCGCCCCCCCCCCCAGTCCTCCTCTTCACCAACCTCTTTTCTAGCACGTATGATGTGACCTAGTCGGGTCACGAAACATCTGCAAGGAAACCCCCAAACTCAGGGAGCACCCAGGACCCACTACAGACCCAATCGAGCATTGGTGACCAAGGAGAGATGGCTGGGGAAGAATTTGAGGAGGGGGGTGGGGGTGGGAAGACCCTCACAGAGCTATGGGAGGGAGAGGAAAAAGAAAAGCATTCGCCGGTCATTTTATGCAGGGGATCAGCTTACCGGATTCCGCAACGGCGGAAGACAGGTTGACGTTGACTTCCCTCGCGTTTGAAATGCAAAGCTAATCCGTCCAGACAGCCTTGTCATTTTTCTACCCGCAGCTGCCCATTCGTTTAAGGGGTGAATTTCCCCCCCTCCCCCAGCGGGCAGTGTCATCCTCACCAAACGCCCCTTCCTCTTTATCCCAGATTAGGAGCGCAGAAGCGGCGAGCACGCCCGGCTCCCACCTCCCTCCTCTTTGCATCGATTGAGATTAAAATCACTACAGGCAGTCCGTCCGTCCCCCTCCGACTTACAAGAGTCCGTTTAGCGACCTTCTGAGGTTACAACGGCACGGAAGAATGGGACACGGGAGGCTTTTTTCGTCACTGCGAGTTGATCCTTAGGACCGTTGCTGTGCCCCGAGGTGATATGATGCCATTTGGCGACCTTCTTGACAAGCCAAGTCAATGGGGAAGCCGGAATCCCTTAAAATCGGTGTGACTAACAATACAACGGCAGTGATTCATTTAACGACCGTGGCAAGGAAGGTCGTGAAACGGGGCAAAATTCACAAATGTCTAGCACTTGTAAACTGCTTCACAGGGCTTTTACAGCGGTTTACAGAGTCAGCCTTCTGCCCCCAATGGAAGGATGGAAGGCTGAGTCAACCTTGAGCCGTCGGGATCGAACTCCTGGCAGCGGGCAGAGTCAGCCTGCAATACTGCATTCTAACCACTGCACCACCAGGAAGGAGAATGAGAAAGGGAATAAGAGGGAGGGAGGGAAGGAAGGAAGGAAAGGAAGAATAGCAGCCCTTAGACTTATATACCACTTCGTAGTGCTTTTACAGCCCTCTCTAAGCGGTTTACAGAGTCAGCCTCTTGCCCCCAACAATCTGGGTCTTCATTTTACCCACCTCGGAAGGATGGAAGGCTGAGTCAACCTTGAGCTGGTCAGGATCGAACTCCTGGCAGTGGGCAGAGTTAGACTGCAATATTCTAATCACTGCACCTCCATGGGATGGAAGGAAGGAAGGAAGGAGCAAGAGCACCTAGACTTTTATACCGCTTCACGGTGCTTCTACAGCCCTCTCTAAGCGGTTTACAAAGTCAGCCTATTTGCCCCCAACAATCTGGGTCCTCATTTTACCCACCTCGGAAGGACGGAAGGCTGAGTCCACCTGGAGCCGGTCAGGATTGAACTCCTGGCAGTGGGCAGAGTTAGCCTGCAACGCTGCATTCTAACCACTGCACTACCAGGGCTCTTCAACAAATAATTTCATCTTTTTGTGATAAATTTCCCATCGTTTTCACCCAGGGCAAGTGACTGTTTGAAACTGCAGGGATTTGAACATTTTCAGTTAACAGCCACTGATCCATCTGGCATGGCTGTTGGCTAATGCCTTCTTCGGGACCGGAAACCACGATACGTCCAAAACAAAAGAGGGAGCACAAATTTTCTTTTAATTACAAAAAAAAAAACAAAAACCGAAATTACAATATAATACAGAAACTTTTTACACGCGGATTAGAATGGTTTCCTACCAGAAGGGTAAAGAAAAATATTTTTTTTCCCCTTCTCCTGGTTTTGGGTCTTTTATTTTATTTTTTATTTAGTTTTCAGCTATGTTATACAAAGTTGTAGAACATGCAACTCTTGCGTTGATAGGGCTTTGCTCCTTTAAATTCATTTCTCTCTCTCTTTTCTTTCTTTCTTTCTTTTTTTTTTTGCTAAGTGCAAATGCTAAATTTCTCTCTCCACCTTTTAAGGCAAGTTAAATGCAACACTGCAAAGTTCATTATAGAAAGTACCTATTAAAATGTCAAAGTGGGGGGGGAGGGGAATCCATACACTTCTCCTTGTCTACCCGTAAAGAGATGCAACGCTTTCGGCGAGATAGATACTCTATACCGTATATATATGCATATATATAAAAAAGAAGCTACCAATTAAAAAACACCCACCCACCCCCGCAAAAAAATGGGATTTTCATACAAATTCCACTCTCCACCCAAGTAAATTCCCACGCCTAGGCATGTCCGTTTAAAAGATCCGACGGGAAGATTCAGATGAAAGAAGAGAGGGGGGGAAAGACAAAACTAGGCCAACTGACAACATCCAGGAGTTTTAAGAGAAAAAGATGGCTTGTAAAAAAAAAAAGCAAAGAGGGAGGAAAAATCACACCCGCAACCTTGCAGACTTAATCGATCGCATTGCTGGGGCCCCGAATCCAGAAAGGGAAAAATTAAAAAATTGAAAAAGATCTAAAGGCTGGTTAAATCTCTTTGCCCTCACCTTGGTACGATTGGGTTTTCTTCGGAAGGGACAAACGAAGACTGCAGGTGGCCTCCCATTTTATTGGCACAACCTCTGGAGGCGTGGTGGCTAAAACACCTTCCCATCTTCAAGTTTTGAATAGTCAGGGTTTGTTTTATTTAAAAAAGAATGGGTTGGTTATGACGTTACCTGCTACAGATTGCACCAAACAATCAATCAATCATCTCCATGGGAATTGATAAACCTGGAAAGATCTGGAGATGCATGTTTTGCGCAATCCGTTTCTTCCTTTTTCATGTAGGTCAGAGGTGTCCAAACCTGGGAACTTTTAAGACTTGTGGACTTCAACTTCCAGAATTCCCCATCCAGTTGAAGTCCACAAGTCTTAAAGTTCCCAAGTTTGGAAACCCCTGAAGTAGATAGTTTTGGAAAAAGCAAAGAGCCGATGGGAGTCAGATGTTCTTGTCAATATCTTTTTCCTGATGCTTTGGACTTCTTCCTTCCCATATTTTCTTCCTCAAATGAATTGGGAGACTTAGTCCCAAGGAAAGTCCAAGAAACAGACATGTCTTTTTCTAAACCATGAGTGGGCTAGCTGAAGTTCTCTAGAAGATGCTGAGGTGAGTATGGCTAGTGATGGAGAGAGCCTGGGCTTTTTCTTCTAAACCATTTCCCTGAAGCAGAGAAAATGGAAATAAGAAATTACTTAGTTAAATCAGGGCTCTCCAACTTTGGCAACTTTTAAGACTCGTAGACTTCAACTCCCAGAATTTAACTTCTGTGTAAGGATCTTCCGCTGGGTGGGGAATTCTGGGAGTTGGAAATCCACAGGTTTTAGGGTAGCCAAGGTTGGACACCTCTTGAGTTAAATGATGAAGGAATTCTCACTTGTTACGGGCAACCTTGTTCCAACTCCTAGTTCAAGTACAGAAATGAGATCGAAGAGGCAGGTTGGGTTTTCCACAACCAGGAGTAAATAAATCCAGCCTTTAACCAGCGGAAAAAGCCGTGCTAATATTCTGGAACTTGAAGCAGAGGAAGGAGAGGGGAGAAGGGAATTTCTGCATCAGCAGATGAATAATGTAGGAGCAAAACGAAGGATGCAAGTCCTTTCCAGTTTAAATCTACTCCAAGTAGCCAAAACCTATCCAGAATATGTTTTTTTTAAAGAAATGAAGCTTTAAGATGCAAAATTTCCTAGGAATGAGGATTCTTTCTAAAACTCAAGCACTTCTAGGAGAACAGGTCCCTTTGGGGTTTTAAGTGGTAGCAAAATTATTTTACATATAGAGAGAGATGTGCTGACAAGTCAACAATTGCTACCTCAAAGATGCCCAACAGTTTTAAGATTAAGGTGCCGATTTTAAAAACCTGAATAAGATCCATCTAGCACAGTATCGAGATCAGCTCGGACTTGACGTGTTTCGTGGGCTTGGTTTTCGTGGCCGCACGACAGCAAAGGGAAAAAAACCCAATTTTGAATCTACGTGGCTAAGTTGGAGCCGGAAATGGCAACACATGGAATGGAAGACAACAGAAAACTTTGGGATGGAAGAACTTCGGGAAAATATGGCTCCTCTCGGATTAAATCCCCAGCCAGTCCCAATACGGAGATGCATTTTTACCGTCAAGCGCATCAAACGTTTTCTCACCAAAGAAAAAGGGTCCCAAATTTGCCATGGGAACATTCGGCTAATCGATCAGTCTGATCGATCCTGATCGATCGGGGATTATGTGTGGGCCACGTAGATCTACAATGGGTTGTGAAACACCCCCCCCCCCCGGGAAGTGAGCAGCTATTCAAAGCCTCCAAGGTTTATTTCAGAATAATTTGAAAGAAAAAGCCGCTTGGTAAAAGAATCGGGAGTGTGCATGATCATGTCCGGAAAGAAAGGCAGGGAAAGGGGAGAAGGTCAACCGTTTTGGGTATCCAGGAGGAAAAACAAAAGAACATTAAAAAGCTGGCTTGATAATATCGTGTGAAAAGAAACAGGTAGCTAGAATCAGGGAGGGAAGCTCTCGAAAAAAGAGCTGCCTGGCTTCATTTTCCTGGCAGTTCCTGGATTTTTTTCCACACTTAAATGGAGAGCGGGGAAGAAATGACAATATTTACGGGTTCTCTTTGCTGTGGCCAAAAGGATCCTGCCGTCCAAGGAATAATAATAGTTTTTCTTACGAGGGAAATTCGAAAATAAAAATAAAAAAATTAAAAAGGGAGGGAGCGAGCGAGCGATCTGGGAGACAAACAAGACCCAGCCCAGATTCAAACCCAACTTTTGTATTACTATTGCTTTGAGCTGGAAGCTGCAGGGAAGATTCCCTCGGTTGGGATTGATGTTTAGGAAAAGAAGAGAGAGAAAGCTGTTTTCTGCAACATTCCCTCCCCCCCCCCCCAACCTGGCGTCTGCCAAGATGTAAGAGGCTCTCAGCTTCCAGGCTTCTGACCCAGAGAGACCCTCCCTGGCCAAAACTTTGGAGCAGAGGGTCATCAACCTGATGTGGAGTGGCTGGAAGCTTCGGGGAAGGGAAGCTGTTTCTGAAGACAAGGAAGTTTTCCTTCCTGAAATCACGAGACCCAGCCGTGGTGCTCACTTCCTTGTCCTCCAAGCTCCCGCTGATCACACAGGAACTTTCTGAGGTCACCCCTCATTCCCAATCAGCCACGGAGGACCGACGGGGGCTACAGGTGTTCTGAAGATGGAAAGGGAAATCTGGGGGAGGAGGAATATTTGGAGAACAGTCCCTATCCGTCCATCCAACTGATCTAAACCATGGTTTCTCAACCTGAGCGCAGGGGTGAAATGCTACCGGTTCACCCGAACCGATAGTGAAAAAATGCTACCGGTTCGTCTGACACTGGTAATTCAGCTACCGGTTCGGTTCTGACCATCAGCTGTGTGACAAATCGCGTGGCACAGCTGATTGCACAGCTGATCGTCATCCAAACTAGTAGTAAAAAAATGCTATTGGTTCGGTTCCGACGATTCAGCTGCGCTGTGCAGTTTATATTCACTAGAAAGCAGGAAAGCCTGCTTTCTAGCGAATCTCAATCGTGCGGCACGGCTGTTCCCCCTCGCTGCTCTACTTACCTTTGCAGATTCTGAAAAGGGTGCTTAATCCTTTTTCAGCGCTGCGCGGTAGCGCCGGCGGTGCACACGCCCACGAAGCGAGCCGGTAGCGAAGCGAACCGGTCGCAGACTTCAGAGCGTTTCACCCCTGCCTGAGCGGCTTTAAGATGGCTGGGCTTTTAAGATGGGTGTATTCCAATTCCTACAGCTTGCTGAGGATCTCTGGGAGTTGAAGTCCACTCCTCTTAAAGCCGCTCCGGTTGAGAAACTGAAGTCAGCCCTTAAACGGTTCTGTGGAAGAACCCAAGACCTAAATGTTGAGACCACAGATCTAGCTTCTGGGTTACCTGTTCACACCTGGGTTTCAAGAGGTGGAGGATGCATAAGGGAGCTTAGAGGCATGTGCTCCCACAGGTAAGGGGGTGGAGGATCCAAGGGGAACTTCTCCCAGGTGTGGGGATCATCCTGAGCATTCACCCCAACGCCAGAGGAAAAGCAGAGGAGACCCAGCCCAATTGCACACCTGTCTCTCCCCAGAACCCCCAATACTTTTGACCCCTTTTGTAGGGCAGCCAGCTTATCATCCCTTCGTTCCACGCACAACGGAGGAAACCGCCACGAGGCTGCAGCATCAATAGCCAAATCGGGGCTCCAACTCCAGACACGAATACCGAAAAGCGGCAGCCGGCCACGGCGATGGCCACAACCGCCAATTTCATTTCAAGACCGATCCGGTTTGTGTTTTCAAAGCCCCCCCCCTCTGAGCTGCAATCGAAGTACGTCAAATTCGCGAGGGGTCTCTCCCAGCTCGCTTTAGGAAACCCCGGCATCTGTCCCTTGGCTTTTCCTAGCAGAAGAAGGAAGAGGTGGAAGATCTAAGCCACAAAAAAAAAGCCCCCCCCCTGGTTTTCTGGGAATTAAGGACCGCCACTTGAGCGTTTCAAATATTCCAAAGAGTCCCCCTGCCACCTTCAATCTCTTTTGGGGTTCAGATGCTGGGAGGTCCTACAGCCAATGGAAGAAGTTGACCAGGACAAATTTTGTTGACCTAGAACGCATTTTGGCCGTAATGGCGCCCCGTCCTTCAACCCAACTCCTGCGGAAGCCCATCTTCTCAAACACCGAGAGCACCTGGAGAAAAAATTAAAACAGTGCTGGGATAAACCCTTATTGCAAACTAGGGCTCCCCTGCACCTAGCGGAGGGCGGAAACGGACCTCTGAACTGGGAGAGACAACCAGGAGGCGGGAAGGAACAGGAGCGAAGGTGGACATTGCAGTTTCATGGGAGCGGGTGGGCGGAAGAGCGACCGTCGACAACCAGTGTGTGTGGACTTTCCCTGCAGCAAAGTTCCGGAAGGAACGGCGCCTATCCCGAAAGCGGGATCAGAACCGATGCCGAGGCTGAGGCCCGAAGTGCATAGGGAGGTTGGGCTCCAACTGCAGGTTCATTTGGGGGAAGTCGTAGTTCACTCTCATGTTGGGGAGTGGGGGGACGTAAGGGGCCGGGATGGGCCCCAGGTTGATGGGCCCCAGGTTGTTGTACAGGGGGTGCACGGGGGCCAGAGGGAAAGGGGGGTGACCGAACGGGTAGGGGCGCATTTGGTGGTGGTGGTGGTGGTGGTGGAAGTTCTGGGGAACCGGCCTGGGGATGGCTTCGATCCGTGGGATCTTCTCCGCGGGTTTTTCTGCCGGAGGACCGATCCGCTTGAAACTGTTTTCTGCAAAAGAAAACAAACATATATATATATGTAAGAAAGAGAAGAGTGGCAAGGAGGTGATGACTTAAAAAGAATTATGGGTGCCCTGCTTGAATGGGTTTCCTAGTATTAACCAGGTCATTTGGACTCATCTTCGTGCCACATCTATATTTCTTTAGCGACAAATATGGATTAGCACTGATGATGTTCCCTAGTTGGGTCATGAAATGTCTGCAAGGAAACCTTCAAGCTCAGAGAGCATCAAGGACCCCACAGTCGTCATCCTCCTCCTCTTCCTCCTCCTCTATTGTTCTTTTTCCTCCTCTTCTCTTCTTCTTTTTCTTCTTCTTCCTCCTCCTCCCTGCAAACCCCTCTCCCTTCTAGCACTGATGATGTTCCCTAGTTGGGTCATGAAATGCCTGCAAGGAAACCATCAAGCTCAGAGAGCATGAGGGACCCCCTCGTCCTTATTCTCCTCCTTTCCTTCTCCACCACTCCACACCCCACTGCTTCCTAGCACTGATACTGTTCCCTAGCTGGATAATGCAATGTCTGCCAGAAAACCACCAAGCTGAGAGAGCACCAAGGACTCTATAGACCTCTTCCTCCCACCCACTTCCTCCCCTTCTCTGCCTCTCCTTTCCCACTCCTCTTCTCCTTTTCCCCCTCTTCCTTCTCCTCCTTCCTGCCTTTCTCCTGTCCACAACCCCACTTCCTTCTAGCGCTGATGATGCTACCTGGTTGGGTCATGAAACGTCTGCAAGAAAACCACCAAGCTCAGAGAGCACCCAGGACCCTGAGCTACAAATATTCTCCTTTAATTGGTAAAGGCAAATATCCCCACCGAACGCAGCTTTTCATGCTTCTATCCATTCCACGCAAAGTTTAAAACCAACCTCCGTTCTTCCTCTTTTGTTCTTCTTCCGCTTCCTTCTGAATTTCGTGGATGACCTTCTCATCGTCCTCCTGTAAAGAGACAGGGAGACTCAGAACCGTCACGAGAACGCTAGGTTCGATGCGCTTAAATTTATACATGTACGGTATATAAAAAGGAAAACCTGTGAGGCTGAACGAAGAGCTTCTGCTCTAATAAATTAAGAGGGGAAAAAAATCTAATTTATTTTGCACACATGGGTTGGAGACCTCGACTCGGGTCTGCTGCCATTTGCTCACGGCGGATCACTCCCAATTCCAGGACTGAAAAATATTTCAGCGCTACCCCCTGCATCTCTGGCTCCTGAAATTTCATCCACAAGACTTCCAAGCGTGCCTTGAGGTCTTCCCCTGAGGAGTGACTGCCCAGAGCACTTCTGAACAATCTCCATTCTTCTCCTTCTCAAATTTAACAGATGAACAGAGTTGGAAGGGACCTTGGAGGTCACCTAGTCCAACCCCCTCTGCCCAAGCAGGAGACCCTACTACACCATTTCTGACAGATGGCTGTCCAGTCTCTTCTTGAAAGCCTCCAGGGATGAAGCTCCCACAACTTCCGAAGGCAACTTCTGTTCTTTACAGATTAACAGAGTTGGAAGGGACCTTGGAGGTCACCTAGTCCAACCCCCTCCGCTCAAGCAGGAGACCCTACACCATTTCTGACAGATGACAGTCCAGTCTCTTCTTGAAAGCCTCCAGGGATGAAGCTCCCACAACTTCCAAAGGCAACTTCTGTTCTTTACAGATGAACAGAGTTGGAAGGGACCTTGGAGGTCATCTAGTCCAACCCCTCTGCCCAAGCAGGAGACCCTACTACAACATTTGTGACAGATGGCAGTCCAGTCTCTTCTTGAAAGCCTCCAGGGATGAATTTCCCACAACCTCTGAAGGAAACTTATGTTCCATGGGTTGATTGTTCTCACTGTCAGAAAGTTCCTCCTTATTTCCAGGTTGAATCTCTCCTTGGTCAGTTTCCATTCATTACTCCTTATCTGGCCTTCGGGTGCCTTGGAAAATAGGTTGGCCCCCTCCTCTCTGTGGCAGCCCCTCCAATATTGGAAGACTGCTATCCTGTCTCCCCTGGTCCTTCTCTTCCCTAGACTACCCATGCCCAGTTTCTGCAACTGTTCATCATGTCTTACTCCAGGGCCCTCATCATCTTGGTTGCTCTTCTCTGCACTCCTTCTAGAGTCTCAACCTCTTTTTTACAGTGTGGTGACCAAAACTACATGGAGGACTCTAGTTTTGTTCTTACTAGGACTTATTCTAAATATATATTCTAAATGTAGAATCAATAGACTGCTAACATGAGAAAAATGCTAAGGGTGAAGAAACTCACGTAAACTTGCAAAACTAGTTGGAAACAAATGGCCATCCGAGAGAGAGAGAGAGAAAGAGAGAGAAAGAGAAAGAGAGAGAGAGAGAGAGAGAGAGAGAGAGAGAGAGAGAGAGAAACATGTCTGGAAATTGTGTCAAAGCCCTTTCTCTTCTCCTTCCTTCCTTCCCTCCCTCCTTCCTTCCAAAACTCCTTCCTCCAGAATGGCTTGCTAGATAAAAAGTTTTCTTCATTCTTTCTCTCTCTCTCCTACTCCAAACAAACAGTCGTAGGGAACTTCTTACGGTGAAATAGCAATTTATGGAAATAGCAAAGGACCAGCCCACGGTGCCTCTGGCAGCCAAACAGGGTGTGGGGATGTGGGGCACGTGGCCCTCCTGCATCCCGTTTTGGTTGGCAGGGTGCTGGAGGAGGCGTCCATCCCGTCTCCTTTCCCCCATCTTGGCCGGCCCGCAGAGGAGAACTACAATGCCGAACCAGCCCTCAAAGAAATCCAGTTTGACATCCCTGATCTAAGGCTTGCTCACGGCCCCTGAGGCTTTGGGATTGGAAGTCTCTAGGCCAGCCGTGACTGGGGACAGAAAACTAAAGAGGAAGGGGAAAAACCCTGCAAAGACCAAAAAGAGCATAAAAAACAAAATTCTCCAATCAAACTGCAAGACAATCTTGATTGCTGAAGCTTCCCCAGCAGACGTATTCCTTTCCGACTCAGAAACAAAACCAAAAATAAAATAAAATAAATTATTATCTTACAAGATATATTTACAGTCTTTGTATCAAGCCGGAATAACTGGCTAATTATTTCAGGATGGAGGGATTTATATTTAAAAGTGGCGTTTCCCATGAGTCTATAGGAACTGGTCCCTCCATCTGTAATTTGATATGCAGGAATATATAGATCTTCTCCCCCCACCCACCCCAATTTTTCCTCTCTCCATGTGTGGGCACAGCTGTTCCCAATAAGCTCAAAATGCTTTCATGATGTATGGATGTTCAGAGGGAGGAGGAGAACAAGGACTTTTAAAAAAAGAGAGAAAGATCATTCCCATATTAAACCGGGGATCGTCTCAACAGTAACCGGGAAAATGGTGATGGAGCCAAGCTAAATCTCACCGAGAAAGTGGAAAAGTGAAGGCAGAGAGGCAGGGTTGAAATGGTGAAAGGACACCAGCCAGGACAGAGCGCGCAGAAGATAAGAGTAACAGAGTTGGAAGGGACCTTGGAGGTCTTCTAGTCCAACCCCCTGCTCAGGCAGGAAGCCCTAGAACATTTCAGACAAATGGTTATCCAACATCTTCTTAAAGACTTCCAGTGTTGGAGCATTTACAACTTCTGAAGGCAACTTGTTCCACTGATTAATTGTTCTAACTGTCAGGAAGTTTCTCCTCAGTTCTCAGTTGCTTCTCTCCATCATTAATTTCCACCCATTGCTTCTTGTTCTACCCTTGGGTGCTTTGGAGAATAGCTTGGCTCCCTCTTCTTTGTGGCAGCCCCTGAGACATTAGAAGACTGCTATGTCATCCCTAGTCCTTATCTTTGTCAAGACTAAACATTCCCATATTTAGAGAGACCTTAGAAAGATTGCAGAAATAGGTAGGTAGGTAGGTAGAGATAGATAGATAGATAGATAGATAGATAGATAGATAGATAGA
This sequence comes from Natrix helvetica, assembly GCF_964273705.1. Classification (NCBI taxonomy): domain Eukaryota; kingdom Metazoa; phylum Chordata; class Lepidosauria; order Squamata; family Natricidae; genus Natrix; species Natrix helvetica. Next base: position 3,731,980 of record NC_138557.1, read on the forward strand.
TAGATAGAGATAGATAGATAGATAGATAGAGATAGATAGATAGAGAGATAGAGATAGATAGATAGATAGATAGATAGATATAGATAGATAGATAGATAGATAGATGGATGGATGGATGGATGGATGGATGGATGGATAGATGATAGATAGATAGAGATAGATAGATAGATAGATAGAGATAGATAGATAGATAGATAGATAGATAGATAGATGAATGGATAGATGATAGATAGATAGATGATAGATATAGACGATAGATATAGATAGATAGATAGATAGATAGATAGATAGAGAGAGAGAGAGAGAGAGAGAGAGAGAGAGAGAGAGAGAGAGAGAGAGAGAGAGAGAGAGAGAGAGAAGCTCAATAAACACAGAGAGGTCCTAAAATAACACTAGCACTTAGCACTTAGGTATATATATACCGCTTCACAGTGCTTTTATAGCCTCTTCTAAGTGGTTTTACAGAGTCAGCCTCTTGCCCCCAACAATCTGGGCCTTCATTTGACCCACCTCGGAAGGATGGGAGACTGAGTCAACTTGGAGCCTGGTGAGACTCGAACTGCCAAATTTCAGGCAACCGGCAGTCAGCAGAAGTAGCCTGCAGTACTGCACTCTAACCACTGTGCCACCGCAGCTCTTGGCATCCCTGGACTTCTCGGGAGTCTTCCTGGGGGGGGGGGGATCTTCCTGGTTTTCCCTACTCTGATAAGATCAGGTGGTTCTCAAACCTTTTAAACAGGGGGCTAATTTGTGGTCCCTCAGACTGTTGGGGGGGGGCGGACCAGCTGGGTGGGCATGGCTAGGAGGTCATGTGACTAGGTGGGGCTCGCGAAGGTGTCCTGCGCTCGGCCTGCGGGTGGGTGGGGCAGCCTCATGGTCCTGTACGGGCCGGAATAATGGCTTCGGTGGTCCGTAGTTTTGAGGACCCCTGGGGAGAGGAGATAGATAGAGGACGATGCCACTACCACCACTCACGAAGGGCGCTAAGAAATGGCATTTTTAACCGCAGCTGGACACTTGTGGGGTTCACCCCCTTGGGATGGTGGAGAGACCCTCGGGGAAGAAACCCAGGGGTGTCCCAGACACTTACCGTGGGGTCCGTCCAAAGGGAACACCTGGCACAGTCTTGACACGGGGCTCCCGGGGAACGAGGGTGCTGGCAGAAGTGGTCGTACCCGTTAATGGCAGCTCGGCAGAGGTAGCACATCTGGGCCCCGCAACGACACGACATGCGGTTGCAGCCTTCCGATTTGATCAAGCCGGTGGCGCATTTGTGGCACTTCCTGATGCGGGCCGCCGTCATCTTCTCTTCTCTGGAAGGCAACGGGGTCAAGAGTCGGGAGGCTGCCGGAAGGAGGACGGTTGGACTACAGGTGGGCAACAGCTCCATTGCCGGACAGCCGCAGTTTGAACAGGCTGCTTATTATGATTAGGATTATTGTTGTATCTCTTACGCAAAACTAATTGTACCCACACAACAAGTTGCTCACATAGATATGGAGGTTTTTATGTATATTTTTAAAAAGTATCAATAAAACATATGCATGTATGTATGTATATATATTAGGTGTTTGTCAAAGCATAATCAAAATCATTCCCCTGGCTCAGCTGATGAGGGAGGAGAGCTTGTGGCTTAGAGGCTAATACAACTGTCTAATATGTAAAAACAGCCCAGGTTTGAATCCCAGCAAGGGTATGGTTAGCTGATGAGAGCTAAATAGCTTGAAATAGATCTATACTAGTCTCCCTTTATTTATCAGCAAAAAAAAATGTATGTATGTATGTATGCATGTATGTATGCATGCATGCAGGACTTGGCATATTTGGGTCTTTTCCCATGTAAGATTAAAAGTATCTTGGCAACGTTTCGAAGAGGTCCCACTCGCCATCTTCAGGCTGGTGCCTTCGGCTTCGTGCTTGTGCGAGCAAAGCATGATCGGAGCTGCCGTCTTTCTATAAATATTGGTGGGGATGTGTGGAGTGCTGGCTAACCGCTGATCTAAGGAGATCTCCTTTCTGGGACCGCCTTCCTTCCTGAAATGGCCCTCACCTTCCTCTCTGGAAAGACCCTCATTTCTAGACGGTTAGTGGTACCCAGAACATCCGCTTCGGAGTTGCGACGGGATGCCCAATTGCCTTGATGATGGCAGTGAGATTATTTTCATTGCCTCTGGCTTTGTTCTACGCTGATTTTTTTTAAAGGGGGGGGTCTTTTATCTACACTTATGGTGGCTGCCTAGACTCGGCCTGCTGTTTGAGGTGGGTGGCCATATTGTTGCTTTAAATAAATAGCCAAATAAAGAACCGAAGGAGAGGAAAACCAATTAAGTCTAAACATTCATCACCGAATCCACATTCTGCAGGGTTAAAGACCGTCTCCCAGAGAACCAGACAGACAGCAAAACCTTCGGCTAGAAACAATGGAAAGTCTGAGAAACCAGCGGCAGAAGGATGCTGACTTCTGGCAGAGAGAGAGAGAGACAGAGAGAGAGAATGCAGAGCTGCAGGGGCAAAAAGGGGGCCCGGGAAACCAGCCCCACCCTAACAGTTTTCAACCGAGTGGGATTGCTTGTTGCTTAGTTACCGGGATGCTGCCAAAGAAGTATGGAGCTCTTGCAAACACTGGACTGTGTTTAGAAGAGCAGCAGCATTCAAGACTTATATACCGCTTCACACAGGATTTTACAGCCCTCTCTAAGCATTTTATAAATGTTAGCATATTGGCTGCCAACAATTCGGGTCCTCCTTTCACCCACCTCGGAAGGATGGAAGGCTGAGTCAACTGTGAGTCGGTCAGGATTGAACTCCTGGCTGTGGGCAGAATTAGCCTGCAATACTGCCTTCTAACCACTGGGCCACTACAGCTTCCTTCCTTCCTTCTCATTTCCCTTCCCTTCTCACCTTCCTTCCTTCCTCTTCCTCTTTCCCTTCCCAAGGAATAACACTTAAGACTTATATACCGCTTCACAGGGTTTTTACAACCCTCTCTAAGGAGTTTACAGAGTCAGCCTCTTGCCCCCAACAATCCGGGTCCTCGTTTGACCCACCTCGGAAGGACGGAAGGCTGAGCCAACCTTGAGCCTGGTGAGGATCGAACTGCTGGCAGTGGGCAGAGTCAGCCTGCAGTACTGCTATCTAATCACTGCGCCGCCACGGCTCTTAAAAGTGGTGGCATAGTGGTTAGATGCCAGAGCCTCTGGGGTGAGCCAGAGCCTGTCCGTTTTAAGCCTTTGCAGACCTTTTGATGCATGTCGGGTGAGTTTTGATATGACACTCAACCATGCGTGTGCTAAGGATGTTCTAGGACTGTATGTATCTCTAAATCCTTCCGCAGCTCTTACTTTTAAGATAAGGCTAGATCCAAAAGGACTGAGGTTTACTTTATAGTTATGTGTCAGAATGGCACCATCACGAAAGCATCTCCTTCCCTCCATCTTACGCCAAGGAGACACCGGGTAATACAATCTTGAGTTTCTTTCTCACCCTTTCCTGTTTTCCCCCAGCTAAGCTGATGCTTTTGTAACAACAACTTCTGTGCTGTCCCCTAAGCCCACCTTCCCCCTCCTCTACACTGCAGCTGTTAAAAGTCGTCAACACAATTTCCCATAGTTGGAGGCGGCAGACAAGAAAAAAGCTAACGTCTATGCCTTAAAATAGTTTTAAAATAAAAATAAAACCTCCCCACCCACCAAACTCAGGAAACGGTGAAACGTCCTGTCTAAATTCAGGTGCAAGAAATGGCTCAGTCCCTTTGTGTGAGAACCTTGTCCTCTTTCTCTAAAGCTACCAAGTTGCTCATCTCTGCACTAAGCCAGTTTGCTCTGCTGGCTGGGGAATTCTGGGAGTTGAAGTCCACAAGTCTTAAAGTTGCCAAGTTTGGACACCCCTGGGTTATACTATCATTACATGCTCTAGTAAAAGTAAAGATAAAGGTTCCCCTCGCACATATGTGCTAGTTGTTCCCGACTCAAGGGGGCGCTGCTCATCTCCGTTTCAAAGCCAAGGAGCCAGCGCTGTCCAAAGACGTCTCCGTGGTCATGTGGCCGGCATGACTCAACGCCGAAGGTGCACAGAACGCTGTTCCCTTCCTACCAAAGGTGGTCCCTATTTTTCTACTTGCATTTTTTTTACGTGCTTTCGAATTGCTAGGTTGGCAGAAGCTGGGACAAAGAACGGGAGCTCACTCCGTTACGCGGTGCTAGGGATTCGAACCGCCGAACTGCTGGCCTTTCTGATCGACAAACTCAGCATCTTAGCCATTGAGCCACCGCGTCCCATGACATGCTCTAGAGGTGTTAAAAGGGCCACTGTGCCATCCTCTCTTTCAGTGGTGAAATTCAAATTTTTTTACTACCGGTTCTGTGGGCGTGGCTTGGTGGGCGTGGCAGGGGAAGGATGCTGCAAAATCCCCATTCCCTCCCCACTCTGGGGCCAGCCAGAGGTGGCGTTTGCCGGTTCTCCAAACTACTCAAAATTTCCGCTACCGGTTCTCCAGAACCTGTCAGAACCTGCTGGATTTCACCCCTGCTCTCTTTGCAAAAAGAATTGTTAGCAATCTTGGCTTGCAGAGCAAAATGGGGAAAAAGAGATCAAGGCTAGCTCTTCCTACACACACACACACACACACACACACACACACACACTTAGGAAACCTACAAGCAGGGGTATTGTATCTCAATGATCAGGAAATATCACCAGGAAATGATTTCTTAACACGATAACGTGCAAATTTCTAGCCTCCGATGCAAACTCTTGTTTCCATCAGTTAACCAACGCAGATGTGTCCCTACCCTTGCAGAGTGTGCAGAAAGAAGGAAAAAATAGAGTCATTATATTTCGCGGCGTGGAAAAACAAATGAAAGGTTTGCATACGGCCCTAAGGAGAAAAGCAGGGCCTCTGTGAAAGAGGGAAGAAAAGGGAATTTACCCACGAGGCGCTCAAGAACCCCAATCCTAGAGTAATTTTGAGGTCCCCTACTTCAACTCTACCCAAACTCCCAATTCCTCTCGGCAGTAGCCCAACTGCCCTTCACCAGATCCAGGGGGTGGGCAGGTTGGAGGTTGCAGGGTTTCGGGAGAACTTCTAGCTAAGATTCTATGCAGTTTGGAGAACCCTCAAATCCCACTCCTGGCTGACCACGCCCACCTCGCCCCTCCCAGGAGTCACCACGCGGCCCGTGCAGGTAAGGGCAAAGGCGCGCCCTGAGGCTCAGGGAGGGCAAAAAAACGGGCATACCGGAAGTTCGGGAAGTCCAGAGGGCCTCTGGAGTGTGGAGGAGGCCATTTCCCCCCATTTTCTATGTAGTAGAATGTGCCATGTATGTATTACATTCGACTATTTATATGTAGTACATGCTCCGTATAAATACAGCCATGTAGTAGGCTGCATTGCAATTATCCTTCTCATCTTTTTCATGTACATAGTAATATGTACTACGGCTGTATTTATATATAGCAGTATGTACTATGCAAATGTAGTCCTATGTACATAGTATATACTACTACATTTATTTTAGACTTCACGAACTACAGTGAATTCTATATTCACTATTTTGCATATAATTATATAATTCCCAGTTGCAATGGACGGCTGTGAAGGTTGGACCATAAGGAAGGCTGAGCGCCAAAGAATGGAGGCCTTTGAACTCTGGTGCTGGAGAAGACTCCTGCATTGAGTCCCTTGGACTGCAAGGCCATCCAACCGGTCAGTCCTAGAGGAGGTCAACCCTGACTGCTCTTTAGAAGGCCAGACCCTGAAGAGGAAACTCCAATTCTTTGGCCACCTAATGAGAAGGAAGGGCTCCCTGGAGAAGAGCCTCATGCTGGGAACGATGGAGGGCAAAAGAAGAAGAAGGGGACGGCAGAGAAGGAGGTGGCTGGATGGAGTCCTCAAAGCAGTCAGCGTGAGCTTGAATGGACTCCAGAGGATGGGAGAGGACAGGAAGGCCTGGAGGAATGTGGTCCATGAGGTCGTGATGAGTCAGACATGACTTCTCAACTAACAACAACAACAAACTGTAGATACTTGGTTTGAAACACAGGTAACTCCTAGATCTTGACACCTCTATTATTTTACTATTATGTCATGGACCACGACTAACGTATCTTGTTAGCATCCTGCAATGAAGAGGTCCGTGTAATTCAAAACTTTTAAATTTTGCTCTATGGACTAAAATAGCGATGTTGTACAGTATCTCCCAGCTTTGAACTGGAAGATTGTCCTACACACAGCTTTTTTAGGGATTGAGGCATGGGGAATTTGCGAATTCAGCTATAGGCTGGCCCTGGGTGCTACGGCCTTCCTTTTTTGGTCACTGCCTTTTGCGATTCGGGCTCAGAGGGGGAGCCCGTCGTTCCCTTCTGCGCTATTCTCATTTCGTCTTCTCTCCCAGCAGGAAACCCTTAGCCGAGCAGGAAGGTGGCTCTGAAAAATCCCGCTGTGCTTCCTCTTCCTTTCGCCCAAACAGGAAGTCTCATTGTCCGAGTTTCAGCTGGGCCCAGTGGGTTGGCCAAAAAGACATCACCTCGGTGGAAAGGATACCCAGCGGAGGTCTTCCTTCCTTCCCCTCTTCTTCTTCTAGACGAATAAAGCTTAAAAACCTGGCGTATTATTAAATTCCTCCCCCTTCCTCTCTCGATAAATATATCCTGCGGAAGAATGGCAGCACGACGGAAGCTTTTTTTTTTTTTTAAAGTATCTAATTATCAACTCTAATAATCTAGAGTTGTTTGGCAAGACAAAAGACAGGCAAAGATTCCCCTCGCACATCTGTGCTAGTCGTTCCCGACTCTAGGGGGCGGTGCTCATCTCCGTTTCAAAGCCGAAGAGCCAGCGCTGTCCGAAGACGTCTCCGTGGTCATGTGGCCGGCATGACTCAATGCCGAAGGCGCACGGAACGCTGTTCCCTTCCCACCCTAAGGTGGATCCTATTTTTCTACTTGCATTTTTATGTGCTTTCGAACTGCTAGGTTGGCAGAAGCTGGGACAAGTCACGGGAGCTCACTCTGTTACCCGGCGCTAGGGATTCGAACTGCCGACTTTTCTGATCGACAAGCTCAGCGTCTTAACGACTCAGCCACCGTGTCCCCTGTCTAAATTTGGGAGGGGCATAAAAACTATGGGGATCTCATGAACATCATCTTCCCTCCCCTTTGCTAGGATCCTTTCTGACCACTTATCAGCTGCCTTCAGAGTCAGACTTCAGTGGGGCAGACGAACAGCTGGGGCCTGTTCCCAGTGGGTGCATGCGCAGAGCTGCCAGACGAAGGGAAGAGCTAAAGAACAGGGGTTAACTTGGGAGTAAGGCCACAGGTGGACGATGAATGGCCCCTCCCAGAGGGAATAAAAGAGGAGCGAAAGGGGAGTGGAGTTTGCAGGAGACCATTAGTTTGCTTAATTGGTTCGTGATTCTCCGAGACTCCTTGCCAAGTTCTGCAGACCTCAGCCTGGCAGCTCTCCAAGCCAGATGAGGTCTCTGACTGTAAATCCTCCCTTGAAAGACTTTGCTGGATGTGAATGAGCAGAATTCACAGTCAATTAATAAAAGGGGTTTTTGCCGGGACCAGGAGTTTGCTTCAGCCTCTCGGGGAGTCTCAGTCAGAACAGGTACTTACATGGATGTTCTGTATTTAATGTCGTCCTTTTCCGCCAGCTGTTCACAACTCAGGTTCATGTGTTCCTTCCAGAGGCCTTGGCATTTTCTGCATGTTTCCTGGAAAAGAAGACAGAGAGATTAAGCAAAGCAAGGAGAACCCACCCAATCCAGGTTACCAGTCAGGGAAGCTGCAATGAATCCTGCACCGAGCAAAAGGTTCTGGACAACGGGCAGTCCTCGACATACGACCCGTTCATTTAGTGACCGTTCAAAGCTCTTCCCCATGCAGCCCCCTCTCACCAGAGATCCCAAGCGATCTATGCATTTCAACCTATGGATTCCGGAAGAGAGATTGCCAGCGCTGCTCTCCGGAGATAATAACCCTCTCCAGAACTTCAATGAGAGCCTCCCTTCCTTACTCCCACGAAAAGGGCCCTCCAAACACTGAGTATCATTCAGCAGCTAAGATTGCCATCTTGTGGCTTAAAGGCAGCCCCAGGCAAGACGCTGGACTGCATCCCACCCAAGACCAGCCTGGGTCTTCACGCAGGGTGATAAAAGGATGAACCAGGCTGTCAACAGCTGCGGAGGGAGGGGGGAGGGGAGAAGATTTGCCAAGCCGACTTTAACTGCTCTGTGAAAGTCTAAATGTTGACATAAGTCCCAAAGCTGTTTGAGGCTGGATGGTTTCCATCAGCAAACGATCCAGAAGGATGAGCTACACCGCTCCTTGCAAAGCAGCCAAGAGTCAAGCATGAAGCTCTGTGCAACGGAAGGAGCTGTGGGTGGGCACTGAGCCCAAAGACTCTTATGTCTGTCTGTCTGTCTGTCATTTTTCTCTCTATTTTATTCATTCTATCTATCTATCTATCCTCCACCTACCTACTATCCATCAATCCATCCATCCCTCTATGTATGTATCCATCCATCCATCCATCATATATCTATCCCTCCCTCCCTCAACATATCTACCTACTATCTATCTGTCTGTCTATCCATCCATCTATCCACCCATCCACCTGTCTGTCTATGTATCCATCCATCCACCAACCACCCATCCATCCCTCCCTCCCTCCACACACCAGCTATCCATCCATCCATCCATCCATCCATCCATCCATCCATCCATCCATCCATCCATCATCTCTATCTATCTATCTATCTATCTATCTATCTATCTATCTATCTATCTATCTATCTATCTATCTATCTATCCATCCATCCATCCATCCATCCTTCCTTCCTTCCTTCCTTCCTTCCTTCCTTCCTTCCTTCCTTCCTTCAACGAAAAGAAGGACTAGGGGTGACATGATAGCAATCTTCTAATACCTGAGGGGCTGCCACAAAAAAGAGAGAATACAGCTATTCTCCATAGTACCTTAAGGCAGGACAAGAAGCAATGGGTGGAAATTAATCAAGGAGGGAAGCAACTTAGAACTAAGGAGAAATTTCCAATGTCTCAGGGGTTGCCACAAAGAAGAGGGAGTCAAGCTATTCTCCAAAGCACCTGAAGGCAGGGTAAGAAAGCAATGGGTGGAAACTAATCAAGGAGAGAAGCAACTTAGAAGGAGAAATTTCCTGAAGTGAGAACAATTAATCAGTGGAACAGAAGTTGCCTCCAGAAGTTGTGAATGCCCCAACACTGGAAGTCTTTAAGAAGATGTTGGATAACTGTTTGTCTGAAGTGGTGTAGAGTTTCCTGCCTAAGCAGGGGGTTGGACTAGAAGACCTCCAAGGTCCCTTTCAACTCTGTTATTCTGTATTCTATACTATCCATTTCTCTTCTCTCAAAAAAACCCCAACAAATTTGCACTTGATGGATTAAAATGTTCCGAAGGAAAAACTAAACGACCAGGATCGGTGCAGAACCTTTAAACTAATTATTTGTTTTATTTTTGTTTTCCCTTGGATGGGACGGAACGATCCCGCAAAACAAACACACAGGAAGGTTTCAACACCCAAGTTAAGTTTCCATGTTTATTTGCAGCGAGTCTCTTGTTATGACTCTGCCGTGTCGTTGAGCAATGAAGATATTTACGGCCTCGCAGAGGGGTTGTGCAAGCGAAGGAGAAAAAGCTGTGTTTGGAAGCGCGGCGGGGGCCTGTAGCAAAACAATTCTCGGGCACCTGAGTACAGCCGTTCTCCAACGCAGTGGCCTTCGGATGGGTTGGCACCGCCCGTGGGGAGACACGCACTCTCCACACCATCACAACGGGGCATTCAGGTTGGAGAAAAGATGCATAAAAGATCAAGGGACCCAGGCGAAGACAGACAGAAAAACAAGAGGAATATGGAACAAACAAAAAGAGAGAGAGAAAATAAAAGAGGAAGTGGCAAAGGATTATGCCAAGCCTTGCATCACAACTCCAGATGAGGAGAATTTAGAAGCACTGCTTGGGGTGAGGAGGAGGAGGCAGGAATAGATGAAGGTTAATTTCAAAAGCGCAGTTCTCCTCAGAGCTGGCTTGGTCATCTTTTTCCAAAGAACGAAAGATACCTGCCAGGGTTCTGAGGGATGCCCTAATTAACTCATGAGCCTCAAGCCAAGTTTCAAAAAGAAATCCAGTTATATATTAGGAGCAACATGTCAGCAGGTATCGGAGTGAAGCCAGCTCTGTCCCACGCAATTTACTACGGCCCAACTATGACCTTGTTCCCCCTCCCCCCCCCGTGTGTCATAAATCACATTCTCCAAAGGTATAAATCACATTCTCCAAGCGTGTAGAAAACACACCTGGCTCTGGTAACCTGAGATACAACTTTGAGAAAGGTATGTATGGGATCTGCTTCTGAATGGAGCTGCTCCATCAGTTCTCACCCCCCCCCCTCCTGACCTATGGCAACTTGAGAGCAGGCCAGGAATGCTTTAGGAATTGACATTACCCTTCAACTACAGGTA